>NC_064931.1:347888628-348191658 GCF_023897955.1 Schistocerca gregaria
TTTTTGAGCACTTTGCAGTACTGTCTGTAATGGGTACTGTGTAACTGAAGTGTCAAAATACACTCCTGAAAATGGAAAAAAGAACACATTGACACCGGTGTGTCAGACCCACCATACTTGCTCCGGACACTGCGAGAGGGCTGTACAAGCAATGATCACACGCACGGCACAGCGGACACACCAGGAACCGCTGTGTTGGCCGTCGAATGGCGCTAGCTGCGCAGCGTTTGTGCACCGCCGCCGTCAGTGTCAGCCAGTTTGCCGTGGCATACGGAGCTCCATCGCAGTCTTTAACACTGGTAGCATGCCGCGACAGCGTGGACGTGAACCGTATGTGCAGTTGACGGACTTTGAGTGAGGGCGTATAGTGGGCATGCGTGAGGCCAGGTGGACGTACCACCGAATTGCTCAACACGTGGGGCGTGAGGTCTCCACAGTACATTGATGTTGTCGCCAGTGGTCGGCGGAAGGTGCACGTGCCCGTCGACCTGGGACCGGACCGCAGCGATGCACGGATGCACGCCAAGACCGTAGGATCCTACGCAGTGCCGTAGGGGACCACACCGCCACTTCCCAGCAAATTAGGGACACTGTTGCTCCTGGGGTATCGGCGAGGACCATTCGCAACCGTCTCCATGAAGCTGGGCTACGGTCCCGCACACCGTTAGGCCGTCTTCCGCTCACGCCCCAACATCGTGCAGCCCGCCTCCAGTGGTGTCGCGACAGGCGTGAATGGAGGGACGAATGGAGACGTGTCGTCTTCAGCGATGAGAGTCGCTTCTGCCTTGGTGCCAATGATGGTCGTATGCGTGTTTGGCGCCGTGCAGGTGAGCGCCACAATCAGGACTGCATACGACCAAGGCACACAGGGCCAGCACCCGGCATCATGGTGTGGGGAGCGATCTCCTACACTGGCCGTACACCTCTGGTGATCGTCGAGGGGACACTGAATAGTGCACGGTACATCCAAACCGTCATCGAACCCATCGATCTACCATTCCTAGACCGGCAAGGGAACTTGCTGTTCCAACAGCAGAATGCACGTCCGCATGTATCCCGTGCCACCCAACGTGCTCTAGAAGGTGTAAGTCAACTACCCTGGCCAGCAAGATCTCCGGATCTGTCTCCCATTGAGCATGTTTGGGACTGGATGAAGCGTCGTCTCACGCGGTCTGCACGTCCAGCACGAACGCTGGTCCAACTGAGGCGCCAGGTGGAAATGGCATGGCAAGCCGTTCCAAAGAACTACATCCAGCATCTCTACGATCGTCTCCATGGGAGACTAGCAGCCTGCATTGCTGCGAAAGGTGGATATACACTGTACTATTGCCGACATTGTGCATGCTCTGTTGCCTGTGTCTATGTGCCTGTGGTTCTGTCAGTGTGATCATGTGATGTATCTGACCCCAGGAATGTGTCAATAAAGTTTCCCCTTCCTGGGACAATGAATTCACGGTGTTCTTATTTCAATTTCGAGGAGTGTATACCGGTCATTTTTGAAACACCCTGTATATAGAGAAAAGTTTGGCGAAATTAGTCGCTCGTGAGAAATGGTGTCAAAAGCCTTCTGGAAATCTAGAAATATCGAATCAATCTGAGATCCCTGTCGATAGCAATTGTTACTTCGCGTGAATAAAGCGCTGGTTGTGGATGTAATTTTCCGACTCCGTGCTGACTGTAGATATATCGTTTCCTTCAAGGTAGTTCGTCATGTTCTAATATAATATGTTCAAAACTTCTACCGTAAATCAACTTATTGATATAGGTATGTAATTCAGTGGAATACTCCTGTTTCCTTTCTTGAATATCTGTGTGATCTGCTCAACTTTCCAGACTTCAGGTACGGATCTCTTGTCGAGCTTGTGGTCGTATATGATTGCTAAATATGGAGCTATTGTATGAGCATACTCTGAAAGGATTTATTTATTTAGCTTATGTCTTACATGGATTTGGTATCATCTATAAAAATAATATGTAAAAAACTAGGTGATCAAATTTTCTAGTGTAGACACAAGCATAAAGTGGAACATACTAACAGTGGATATGCAAATTTATAGTTGAAAGTTGAGACCATTATCCAGACCAGTGTAGAGTTTGAAGTTTCAAGGTAATCATATTTTTAACCTGGATGTGCTATAAGGCGGCATTCAGTGTCAATGTTGTGAACTGTCTGACGAGGTTCTCCCCAATCGCAGGTCGATGATTCGGTTTTTCCCATTTGTGAAATGAGTCACAACAGGTGCCATGTGATGTTCCTATTCTGTTGAATGTTTCCATGCGTGGTGAGGCAGTTCCATTCGTGGTTGTGCTGAAGTGGGGTCGTTAGAGGGCGGAGCTTGAGCCGCTGCAGGGCTTCCCAGTGTGCTCTGCTCAGGTCGTTTATTTTGAAACTATCCCTCGAAAGTAGTTCTGCTATGGTAGTGAGGAGATGTAGGGTTTAGACCTTGCATAGTAGCGTTATTCAGGTCAGTGTGCAGTGGAAGGTGCGGACTGGCTACAATTATGTTGTTTTTCTTAACTAATCTTTCCTGTCTGTTAATATTAGGAGGGATGGTATGGATCGAAATAGGTAGCCGAAGAAGGGGAGTGCTTTTTATACTGCCACTAATTCCTCTCATGGTAATCTGGCTCACTTGGTTTGGTGTCAACCTTTTTCACGTGTTGACTGTTTAACCAGACTGGAGCATAGTATTCGGCAGCCGAGTACACAAGACTAAGTGCGGATATTCTGAGAGTGGTACCGCACAATTTATGTATTAAGTTGTTCCTCGTGTTGAGTTTTGCTTCGGAATTTTCTAGATGCTTTTTAAAAGTTAGTTCTCCGTCTGTTGTTATCCCTAAACATTTGGGACCCTAGAGCGGACATAACTGGTATACAATCTGCACAGAGGGACTTGTCTTTATTAAGTGATTTAAGATGCTTCGCTACGCCTAGGATTCCTGCTGCTAAGCTAGTCTGCTGCTGTTCTTGATTCGAAGTATAGAATAAGTACTGAGTGTACTTTGGTGAAGTATTTTCGGAGAAGCATGTTTAATAACTTCGCTTTAGTGTCACTGTCAGCAGCAACCACTGCTATCGCGCAATGAAGGTATAGATTAGTCTTGCCTCTGTCGTATTTTCTGTCAGATTTCGAGAAACAGTTTTGTTGTGGTAACTATTAAATGCATATCTCACTGAAATCCACGCTAAATTTCGAGCTTCAGTAAAACGTCTCCTATTTTGGAGATTTTGTGTTCTTCTAAATATGGTATACTGTTTTCGTTGCTTCTGCAACAATGTTCTGACCTGTCTTGAATATCATGGGGGATCAGCAACATCTCATATTATTTATTTGGTATATATCTCTCAGATTTGACACCTCCGGCAGCAAAAACAACTTAGTTGAACATCGAGTGGCACTGAGCACTGCTGGAAGATACGGGTAAGCCATTTCATGCTATTTCAGCTCTGGGCGGGAGTTCATGAATCGTTAAGGCCGGTGAGTGTGGTCAGTGTGCGAGAGATCTAGAGAACGTGTTGGTTAGGGTAATAGTCGAACACAGTCTGTATCCATTTGGTCAGAACAGTTCGGGCAACATGTGGTTCAAATGTGTGAAACTGCTGAGGTCATAGGTCCCTAGACTTACACACTACTTAAACTAACTTATGCTAAGAACAACACACGCATCAATGCCCAAGGGAGGACTCGAACGCGGGAGGAGTCACCTAATCCTTGACATGGCGCCTCTTATCGAGCGGCTACTCCGCGCCGGCAAGAACATGTGGTCTTTCGTTATCTTGTTGTAAAGTAACGCCAAAAAAACTCTAAAACTTGGCAAAGCCACCGGCCTCAACACGTCGTAAATATAACTCTTGTTGTCCAGTTTACCGCCTATGGGAACCAGAGGTGATCGGACATCATACGTGTCGTATGACTGTTACGAATGGAATCTGGTAACGTTTGTTCTTCTCGGAGCTTCCACACACACAGAAACGATCGTTGTTGTGCTGTGCGTATACTGGGATTTGTCTGTAAAGACGAGGTGGTACCAGGCCTGTGTCCATTTTTGTAATTGGGGCCTCCACTGTCGGCGTGCCTCTCTCTAATGTGAGGTTAAGAGAAGGCACAACAATTCTTGTAATTCTGGAGTTATACGGGGCACCAAACGTCATCGTACTGGCCCTGTGGGTACTTACCTTACTGAAAACAAGCCCATTTCATGATTCAAGTTACCGACATGGGTGTTATAACCTGCACTCCACAGCAGACAATATGACTGTCCTCTCTTATGACTGCCGCGTATGATCTTTAAGATCTGCCTGCTGTTGGGTTGGCTCTTTTAAACCCACTGATTCCAAACTCGCACGACAGTCCTGAGACCCTGAATAACGAGGGACACGAAATCGAAGGCTGACAAACTATAGCTCAATATACCACGACAAAGCAGCTGTCGAATTCAGCCATGTACCGGTACAAGCGGTTCTCCTTCTTATACGTGGTATAACATGATCGTCTCACAAACAACCTATATTCAAATGCGATTTCCTAATGAGAAACTCATTGAATAACCTTGAATGTAGATGATGGTTGCACTTCATGACAGTTTGACGTTTGTGGCATGCCGCCTTCAGTGGAAATCACTCATCGTACATTATATATCACTCATCGAACATTAGTGGCGTCAGGAGATCACTGAGTGAAATTTCATCAGAAAAATATCCACTAGTACTCTCAAAAATTTTAAGATTCTGTAAGTTAAACACTGAACTTCAAATTCTCAGTAAGTAGCTCGTTTGCTGTACATGATTTCGAGCATCATTCACAGGTATATCAATGCTTCTCTAACATATTTTACTTCGTACTTTTAGACTAGGCATTTCACGAAACATTTTGACCGTGTTTAGAAATTTTTTATTTCCAAGTTTTGTTCAGAAAGCATGAAAAATAATATATGTAACTATAATTCGTTATTATGTTATTATTAGAAGTATTTGGATCAAAACAAAACAGAGAAGTTACAATTTATGCTGTGATTTGATATATTTTGACACTTCAGTTACACAGTACCCATTACAGACAGTACTGCAAAGTGCTCAAAAATTTTACTAGGAAGGCAAAGAGTGCGTGGCACGCAAATAGAATAGCTAATTCACAGAATAAAATTAAAATCATATGGTCAGTTGTGAAGGAAGTATCTGATCAGCAGTACTATGTCGACGATATAAAATCAGATCGTAGTAAAAATATTGCTGTTACTGATAAATCAGATATATGTACAGTATTTAACAATAATTTTCTGAGCATTGCTGGTTAATTAAATAAAAATTTAGTTTCTATAGGGAATCATATAACTCTTTGGCAAATGCCTTTCATAGATTGATGTCTGAAATACTCCTCTGTGATACAGACAAGGGGGAGACTGAATCAATAATTAAATCACTGAAGACTAAGGACTCTCATGGACATGATGGAGTGCCTAGGAGAATATTAAAGTACTGTGCTGCACATATTAGCCCTGTAGTTAGTCATATTTGTAATTTTTCCTTTAGGAATGGTCAGTTTCCTGAACGATTAATGTACTCAGTAGTAAAACCGCTTTATAAAAAAGGAGAAAGGGATAATGGAGACAATTTTATACCTATTTCTAGGGCATCAGTGTTTGCTAAAGTTATTGAAAAGGCTGTGTATATAAGGATAATTGATCATTTTATATCACAACATTTGCTATCAAATGTACAGTTCGCCTTTAGAAGTCGTTTAACAACATAAAATGCTGTATTATCTTTTCTCTGTGAGGTACTGGATGGATTAAACAAAAAGTTTCGAACGCTAAGCATTTTTATGTAATTAAGGAGTTTGATAGTGTTAATCACAAAATATTGCTCCAGAAGTTGGACCATTGGGGAATACGGGGAGTAGGTCAGTATTGGTTCACCCCTTATTTTAACAACAGGCAGCAAAAGGTCGTTATTCACAATGTCGAGAAAGACTGTAATGTGGGGTCTGAGTGGTGTACAGTCAAATGGGAGGGGGGGGGGTGCCCCAGGGGCCACTTCTATTCCTTATTTATATAGATGACATGCCCTCTAGTATTACAGGTAACTCTAAAATATTTCAGTTTGCTGATGACACTAACTTGGTAGTACAGGATTTTGTGTGTAACATTGGCTCGGTTTCAGATAGTACAGTTCATGACATAAGTTCATGGCTTGTAGAAAATAAACTAACTAAATCACAGTAGGACTCAGTTTATACAGTTTATAATACACAATTCAACCAAACCTGATATTGTAATTTCACAGAATGGGCATATGATTAGTGAAACTGAACAGTTCAAATTTCTAGGTGTTCAAATAGATAGTAAGCTGTCATGGGCAGCCCACGTTCCGAATCTTGGTCAGAAACTTAATGCTGCCATTTTTACTATTTGAACGGTATCTGAAGTAAGTTCGACAAAAGTTAGTCTACTTCGTTTATTTTCATTCGTTTATTTCGTATGGTATTATATTTTGGGGTAACTCTTCGCATTCTAAAAGGATATTTTTGGCTCATAAACTGGTGGTTGGGCAATAAGTGGTGTAAGTTCGCGAACCTCTTGTCGTCCCTTGTTCACTAGTCTGGGTAATTTCACATTGCCCACTCAATATATGTACTCTTTACTGCCGTTTCGTGTAACAATATGAGCTTATTCCCAAGAATAAGCAGCTTTCACTCAGTTGATACTCGGCAGAAATCCAACCTGCATTTGGATCGGTCTTTCTTAGCTCTTGTACAGAAAAGTGTGCGTATACTGCTGCATCCATTTTCAATAAGCTATCACAAGAATTAAGAAATCTTAGCAGTAATTCAGCCGCTTTCAAATCGAAACTGATTCTTATGTTATATTGTTGATTGCTTTTACTTAAACTTATGGCTTGACTTTTCCTTGGTTCATAAACATTTTATTTTTATCTGTTATTACTTTTATGTTGTAATGCCATGTACTGACACGTTCCATGACTTTGGAGTTCTATTTCTCAATTTAGTCCTACGGAACTTGACGTGTAAATACGTAAATAACAGTTAGCAGCAGCTGTTCATGAAATATTCCAGTTGCCCCCCCCCCCTCCCCGGCAATGAACAATTAAGTTTTTCTTAATCGCCCTGATTACTTTCGAGCCATTAAATCTTGTTTTGCAAAATCAGACTTCAGGCTGGTCAGTCTGTCAATTTCCCACTCTTCATTTGTCTTTGAAAATTCGGACAAAAGTCCATTGTGTAATTCCCGGGGAGCCCTGTTTTCGATTTTCTCTAACATTTTACCAACAAAATCGCGTTACGTGAATGCCTGAGGTACACTCTCGAAGCTGCCTCTCCTGGCCCACTGCGACTGTCAGGGGTCTTCTTCTGCCGACTGTAAAATTCTTTCTTAAAATTAACTGTCCAGTCAATTTACTAAGAGCTAGAGGAAAATGTGTCAGACTGCATTGAAATTTCATATACTCTGTCTTGAGTCGAGACCTCACTACAGTGCGAAACCAAATTCAATGCTTAGGAGAAGCAGCAGAAATATTCGAGCCAGAGCTAAAATAGAGCAGATAAAATATATTATCTGAAATAAGATACATCAGTATATATACACTACTGGTCATTAAAATTGCTACACTACGAAGATGACGTGCTACAGACGCTAAGCTTAACCAGCAGGAACAAGATGCTGTGATATGCAAATGATAAGCTTTTCAGAGAATTCACACAAGGTTGGCACCGGTGGCGTCACCTCCAACGTGCTGACATGAGGAAAGTTTCCAACCGATTTCTCATACACAAACTGCAGTTGACCGGCGTTGCCTGGTGAAACGTTGTTGTGATGCCTCGTGTAAGGAGGATAAATGTGTACCATGACGTTTCCGACTTTGATAAAGGTCGGATTGTAGCCTATCGCTATTGCGGTTCATCGTATCCCGTCATTGCTGCTCGCTTTGGTCGATATACAATGACTGTTAGCAGAATATGGAATCGGTGGGTTCATGCTGGATCCCAACGGCCTTGTATCACTAGCAGTCGAGATGACAGGCATCTTATCCGCATGGCTGTAAGGGATCGTGCAGCCACGTCTCGCTCCCCGAGTCAGCAAATGGGGACGTTTGCAAGACAACAACCGTCTGCACGAACAGTTCGACGACGTTTGCAGCAGCATGGACTATCAGCTCGGAAACAATGGCTGCGGTTACCCTTGACGCTACATCACAGTCAGGAGCGCCTGCGATGGTGTACTCAACGACGACCTGGGTGCACGAATGGCAAAACGTAATTTTTCTGATGAATCCAGGTTATTTTTACAGTATCATGATGGTTCAAAAATGGTTCAAATGGCTCTGAGCACTATGGGACTTAACTTCTGAGGTCATCAGTCCCCTAGAACTTAGAACTACTTAAACCTAACTAACCTAAGGACATCACACACATCCATGCCTGAGGCAGGATTCGAACCTGCGATCGTAGCGGTCGCGCGGTTCCAGACTGTAGTGCCTAGAACCGCACGGCCGCCCTGGCCGGCCGTGATGGTCGCATCCGTGTTTGGTGACATCGCGGTGAACGCACATTGGAAGCGTGTATTCGTCATAGCCATACTGGCGTATTATCCGGGGTGATGGTATGGGGTGCCATTGGTTACACGTCTCGGTCATCTCTTGTTCCCATTGACAGCACTTTGAACAGTGGACGTTACATTTCAGATGTGTTACGATCCGTGGCTCTACCCTTCATTCGATACCTACGAAACCCTACATTTCAGCAGGATAATGCACGGCCGCATGTTGCAGGTCCTGTACGGGCCTTTCTGGATACAGAAAATGTTAGACTGCTGCCCTGGCCAGCGCATTCTCCTGAAACGTCTGATCAATGGTGGCCGAGCAACTGGCTCGTCACAATATGCCAGTCACTACTCTTGATGAACTATGGTGTCGTGTTGAAGCTGCATGGGCAGCTGTACATGTACACGCCATCCAAGCTCTGTTTGACTCAATACCCAGGCGTATCAAGGCCGTTATTACGGCTAGAGGTGGTTGTTCTGGGTACTGATTTCTCAGGATCTATGCACCCAAATTGCGTGAAACTGTAATCACATGTCAGTTCTAGTATAATATATTTGTCCAATGAATACCCATTTGTCATCTGCATTTCTTCTTGGTGCAGCAATTTTAATGGTGAATAGCGCAGCAACAAAATATGGGAAAATAAGGGAGACATAGCAATATAAACAACTCATGAAAAAGGAGACGACGCAAAGCAGAAATAGGATACTGATCCAGCTAATGTTTACTGCGACTCTAGTCACGTAGATGACGTTTATTATGCAAAATTTTTTTCCTCCCAACTTTGTTACTTATTTAGATTTCGGGATTATACTGCGAGCGATTCCGTCTCAGCCATCCGTAAGGGGCGCTCCTAGTAATTAACAATACAGAACATTCTGAAGGAACCAAAAAAGATAAAGCAAAAACGCGTTCAGTATACGCAAGTGCTACCACCAGCCTGACGACTGTAACCGTATGACTGAAAAAGAAAACACACGTTGCAAATCCGTCATTAAGCCAGAATGACTTTCTGCACTGAAAATCCTAATTTTGAACCAGAAGCGCAGAAATTCAGACCAAATAACAAAAAGGAAATGACGATTATGGATAAGAATCCTTAGTTGACCAGTTTACACTAAGAAGCAATGAAGAGACTGATCGGCACACAGTAGTTCACAATAACATTGGATGACGCACATTGAAAACTTAAGGTCATATAAACAAAATGAGACCTGATAAGTCCGATGTTGGACTGTATGGAAACGTGAGGGCAGGCATACTCGTCAAGGTCCCGGTTGACCACATCTGCCCACAACAAGGGAGCATGGCCATATTATGCAACAAGCACATCGTAAATTTGCACCAAGTTCCCCAGAATAAGGAATGGACTTCCTGCAACATTCTGTGTCATCCACATCTTTGGTCGGAGACTGACAGTAGCCAGACTACGGATTAACGTCCTATGCGTAGGCTACCAATAACAGGACAACACAAACTGCTACGTTTGGAGTGGCACCGTAATCGAGAAGCATGGTCTGCTAACGAATCGCGTCTCGTTGTGTTCCGGCGATGAATCACGGTTCTGCATTACCGCGGATGACCAGCATCAGTGAGTATAGTGGCGACCTGGGAAGCAACCCCACTCTTCCAATGTTTTGGATAGGCACGACGGTCTTACTACTGGCATCATGGAGAGGGGACCCATCGGGTATGAATTCAGGTCTCAGAAAGTAGTGACTGAGGAAACTGCGACAGCGCAATGGTTCGTCGTGCCCATCCTGCGTCCTCGTGTATTACCTCTCGTGCGACAGTATCGTGGTGCCGTTTTTCAATTGAACAATGCTTGTCCACACTTGGAACATGTGCCTATGAACTGTGTGCGTGACGCTGAGGTACTCCAGCGGCCAGCAAGTCGCCCAGACCTTTCTCTGACTCAACATGAGAGGGGCCAGCACAGATATCAACTCCATTCCAGTGCCAATATCCAGGAAACCAAACATCATTGTGAGGCAACTTGCCTCAGGAGAAGATAGAAGGGCTTGATGACACCCTTCCCTTTGAATGAGTGCATGTAACCGGGCTGAGAGCGGGTACTACGTCATAATGATAAGTGGGCTCATACTGACAAGATCTTGGTAAATGTGACTCAGTTTCGTAATTATTAGAATTATATCATAAACCCTGCTCAACTCGTGACCTTAAATTTGTTGCCTCCTTCTCTGCTGGACGCATAATTTTTTTTTTCAGGCAATGTGTACTTTGGAGTAAGTAAAAGTCTACACTTATCGTACTGAAAAGTTCGTCAGACACCGTCACCGTCGCCACGCCGTCGCCGGAAGCTGTCCAATCACATCGGCCGACAGCTTGGTCAGGGTGGGTGTGATCTCCTTCTCCAGATTTTGGCAGGGGTCAAGGAAGTTAGATTAGGTTAGAATCTATTCTATGTACGAAGTTGCCCAGATTTTAACCTCCTAGGGTTGGATGGATACAACGACGCTTCTGTGCTTGGTGATGAGTGCAGCAATGCAGTGTTTGTTATTAAAAAAAGATGCTGAGTGCATGTAAATGAAATATATCTGTCTCCAAAAGAACGTATCGAGTAGTGTAAACTCTGTCATCAGTAATTTGCATTACCAGACTATCTTTAATAGGTTCCACATCGCAACATTGTCTCGAAATCTAGTAGAAAATCTGAAGAAATTCTGGTCGTATGTAAAGTACACAAGCGGGAAGACGCAGTCAATACCTTCGCTGCACGCAGTGCCGATGGTACTGTTACCGACAACTGTGCCGCTAAATCGGAGTTCTTGAACGCAGTTTTCCGAAATTCCTTCACCAGGGAAGACGAATGGAATGTTCCAGAATTTGAAACACGAACAGCTGCTAGCATGAGTTTCCTAGAAGTAGATACCTTAGGGGTTGCGAAGCAACTCAAATCGCTTGATACGGGAAAGTCTTCAGGTCCAGATTGTATACCGATTAGGTTCCTTTCAGATTACGATGATACAATAGCTCCATAATTAGCAATCATATACAACCGCTCGCTCACCAATAGATCTGGACCTACAGATTCGAAAATTGCGCAGGTCGCACCAGTGTTTAAGAAGGGTAGTAGGAGTAATCCATCGAACTACAGACCTATATCATTGACGTCGGTTTGCAGTAGGGTTTTGAAGCATATACTGTATTCAAACATTATGAATCACCTCGAAGGGAAAGATCTATTGATACGTAATCAGTATGGTTTCAGAAAACATCGTTCTTGTGCAACGCAGCTAGCTCTTTATTCGCACGAAGTAATGGCCGCTATCGACAGGGGATCTGAAGTTGATTCTGTATTTCTAGATTTCCTGAAAGCTTTTGACACCATTCCTCAAAAGCGATTTCTAATCAAGCTGCGGGCCTATGTGATATCGTCTCAGTTGTGCGACTGGATTCGTGATATCCTGTCAGGAAGGTCGCAGTTCGTAGTAATCGAATAAAACTGAAGTGATATCAGGTGTTCCCGAGGGAAGCGTCCTGGGACCTCTGCTGCTCCTGATCTATATAAATGATCTGGGTGACAATCTGAGCAGTTCTCTTAGGTTGTTCGCAGATGATGCTGTAATTTACCGTCTAGTAACGACATCTATAGACCAGTATCCGTTGCAAAGCGGTTTGGAAAAGATTGTTGTATGGTGTGGCAGGTGGCATTTGACGCTAAATAACGAAACGTGTGAGGTGATCCACATGAGTTCCAAAAGAAACCCGTTGGAATTCGATTACTCGATAAATAGTACCATTCTCAAGGCTGTCAATTCAACTAAGTACCTGTGTGTTAAAATTACGAACAACTCCAGTTGGAAAGACCACATAGATAATATTGTGGGGAAGGCGATGCAAAGGTTGCGTTTCATTGGCAGGACACTCAGAAGACGCAACAAGTCCACTAAAGAGACAGCTTACACTACACTCGTTCGTCCTCTGTTACAATATTGCTGCGCGGTGTGGGATCCTTACCAGGTGGGATTGACGGAAGACATCGAAAGGGTGCAAAAAAGGGCAGCTCGTTTTGTATTATCACGTAATAGGGGAGAGAGTGTGGCATATATGATAAGGGAGTTGGGATGGAAGGCATTGAAGCAAAGACGTTTTTCGTCGCGGCGAGATCTACACTCCTGGAAATGGAAAAAAGAACATATTGACACCGGTGTGTCAGACCCACCATACTTGCTCCGGACACTGCGAGAGGGCTGTACAAGCAATGATCACACGCACGGCACAGCGGACACACCAGGAACCGCGGTGTTGGCCGTCGAATGGCGCTAGCTGCGCAGCATTTGTGCACCGCCGCCGTCAGTGTCAGCCAGTTTGCCGTGGCATACGGAGCTCCATCGCAGTCTTTAACACTGGTAGCATGCCGCGACAGCGTGGACGTGAACCGTATGTGCAGTTGACGGACTTTGAGCAAGGGCGTATAGTGGGCATGTCGGAGGCCAGGTGGACGTACCGCTAAATTGCTCAACACGTGGGGCGTGAGGTCTCCACAGTACATCGATGTTGTCGCCAGTGGTCGGCGGAAGGTGCACGTGCCCGTCGACCTGGGACCGGACCGCAGCGACGCACGGATGCACGCCAAGACCGTAGGATCCTACGCAGTGCCGTAGGGGACCGCACCGCCACTTCCCAGCAAATTAGGGACACTGTTGCTCCTGGGGTATCGGCGAGGACCATTCGCAACCGTCTCCATGAAGCTGGGCTACGGTCCCGCACACCGTTAGGCCGTCTTCCGCTCACGCCCCAACATCGTGCAGCCCGCCTCCAGTGGTGTCGCGACAGGCGTGAATGGAGGGACGAATGGAGACGTGTCGTCTTCAGCGATGAGAGTCGCTTCTGCCTTGGTGCCAATGATGGTCGTATGCGTGTTTGGCGCCGTGCAGGTGAGCGCCACAATCAGGACTGCATACGACCGAGGCACACAGGGCCAACACCCGGTATCATGGTGTGGGGAGCGATCTCCTACACTGGCCGTACACCTCTGGTGATCGTCGAGGGGACACTGAATAGTGCACGGTACATCCAAACCGTCATCGAACCCATCGTTCTACCATTCCTAGACCGGCAAGGGAACTTGCTGTTCCAACAGGACAATGCACGTCCGCATGTATCCCGTGCCACCCAACGTGCTCTAGAAGGTGTAAGTCAACTACCATGACCAGCAAGATCTCCGGATCTGTCTCCCATTGAGCATGTTTGGGACTGGATGAAGCGTCGTCTCACGCGGTCTGCACGTCCAGCACGAACGCTGGTCCAACTGAGGTGCCAGGTGGAAATGGCATGGCAAGCCGTTCCACAGGACTACACCCAGCATCTCTACGATCGTCTCCATGGGATAATAGCAGCCTGCATTGCTGCGAAAGGTGGATATACACTGTACTAGTGCCGACATTGTGCATGCTCTGTTGCCTGTGTCTGTGTGCCTGTGGTTCTGTCAGTGTGATCATTTAATGTATCTGTCCCCAGGAATGTGTCAATAAAGTTTCCCCTTCCTGGGACAATGAATTCACGGTTTTCTTATTTCAATTTCCAGGAGTGTATTTAAGAAATTTCAGTCACCAACTTTCTCTTCCGAATGCGAAAATATTTTGTTGAGCCGAACCTACATAGGTAGGAATGATCATCAAAATAAAATAAGAGAAATCAGAGCTCGAACAGAAAGGTTTAGGTGTTCGTTTTTCCCGCGCGCTGTTCGGGAGTGGAATGGTAGAGAGATAGTATGATTATGGTTCGGTGAACCCTCTGCCAAGCACTTAAATGTGAATTGCACAGTAATCACGTAGATGTAGATGTAGATGTAGATGTAGGGGAAAACGCCAAGACACAAAAGCTGAAAACGCTATAGCTTTGTGACACCACTTTCCTTCTCCTACCACCGATTAGCACTTTCGAATCTAACATGAGGTACTTGATGTTTTACACATTTACGTGTATGTATTACGAAAATACATAGTTTCAGTGATACACCGTATTACGGATCTCTTCAAACACTTTCTTTTCGTCTATGATTTCTTATGCTAGAGGACGAATAACTTCGGTATGTAAAGGTTTCGCCAATGAGGTTGTGAGCACATTAAAGTTAAGTTATGTGGTTAAAGTAGATGACATTTCTATTATATGATGCGTGGATAAAATAAGTGTATGTATGTATGTGTGGTGTGTGTGTGTGTGTGTGTGTGTGTGTGTGTGTGTGTGTGTGTGTGAGTGAGTGTGTGTGTAAGCAAGTATTATTTAATTAACAAAAGATATATTTCTGGTTTCATTTCTAGTTTTACTTGAGCCAGAAATGCATCTTTAATGTAAGAACCACATTTATAATAGAGGTCTAATCACACCTGCACAAGTACTCGAAATTAGCTTTCGTTACCCGAAAGTGTTTCACGAGTCAGTCTTCGGGTTTACATACTCGAGATGATTAGTGATGAACCTGAAAAACAAGATTACAAACACTATGTTTTGCTGAATTCATTTGAAGTTGTGCAGACATACGTCAATTAACATTCAATGACTGTCATTCAGCATAAGTGTCAAAGACAAACATAAAATTTAGAATAAGATACTCTGAACACCTAAAGAAGTGAAACGTGGATAAACATACACGATATTTGCAAACCACTTCATGAAACAGAAGCACCACGCTATTTGCATTCACTTGAACAAATTATTTTTTGAGTTTACAATTTACACCTAAAATATCAGATAAAGACTTTGCCTATTTGTGGTTTCCAATGAACCTTCGATTTCAGTCCATAGACTACGAACTACATGCCTATTATGATATTTTTATCATCAGGATTCCACAAAATCACTCTTTCTTGGATTAGAGTTATCAATTTCTCACAGTACAGATTTCGTGTGTGAAAACGTGGACCGACTTGACCGAAGAAAAAAGAAACTGATTTGAATTTGACCGATTGTCGTCCGAGGGCTGTACGTTCAGACGAAGAGGTCTGCTACCGCGTGACCACGCTCAGAGTGGCATACTTACGTGAACAGATCGGCCATCTTCCGCCAATGTCGGTCGTTGGCGGGAGCCACCCAGATTGGAGCCACTATGACCGCAGCCTAACTTTAGGTGAGATATAGTGCTTTTCTTTAAGCATCCCTCATGCGAATTTGCTGACCATTTCTTTGACGCTTTCGTGCTGAGCAAACTCGTGACGAACACACAGCTCTTCAACGAGCCTCTCTCTTTCTCTTTCATTAATCCAGCTGTTTTATCGGTCTGAGAACCTTACCAATACCAAGAATAGATGTTCAAACGATAGTTCTGTGAGAGATTCCCTTAGTGAATGAATTACTCTTCCTTATGACCCTTCCGATAAATTCAGCATTTACCATCCACAACGCTTGATTTATGTGTTCCTTACGTGTAAAACTGCATAGGAAAGGTACGCTTAGTACGTGATGGTTGTGATAATTTCCACCAATTGTGTAAGAAAACCATTAAGTTTTACGTACACTTATAGTGCAATCCATTTCATTACATTTATTTATGTAGACGGTCAGCTATTAGACTTGCAACACAACTGCACAAGGAAGGCCATGACGGGCATGTGTGTATTCTGTGCAGGGCTTCTAACAAAGAAAGAGACCACCAGTAATTAATGTTTCACACATATCATCGCGATTCTGGAGCCGCTTTTAGTTATTAACTCGCTGGTGAACTTATTATCGTGGCATCATTTTTATTTAGGTATCCCCTAAATCCCCTAAATTTTAAACGCAAGTAAACCCCATATAAAGTCTTAGCAGGTAGACGTTGGCTACTGCTCTTCCCACGATTTAACACTGGGGCGATTTTCTGAGATCCGTACCTCACTGTAGAGTGGACTCTCCTAGGTTACAAAACTCTGGAACCTAGCGTGATCTGCTCTTCGCCTTGAGTCAGATTACAGTTTAATTGCTTGAGCAGAATATAGTGATGTCATTTATGTATAGAGGTCACCAACTTCAGTCGTGAAACGACACGTGGTAAGAACTCACCACAAGCACGTCGTTTGTCTCCTTGATCGTGTCCTCATGGCTTCAGCTTTCTCTAGAGTGCTAGGATTGTTACATGCACTCAAATATTTCTGGCATGTTAGTAGAGCCAGTGGCGTTTAACGCATTTTGCAATGTTATGTGTTGATTATTGTGTTTGTTGGTTGATATCTTTAACAATATATCTTTTGTATGTAACTAATATTAGGAAGTCAATGATGGCTACGCTTATCTCTCTGTGTATTCCGGGAGGATACACATAATTGTTAATTTTTAAGTGGTTTATGAGTGTTGAATCCCTGCCCACCCTCCTAGCTGTCTTAAACCGGCGAGGATGTGGTAGGCTCAATTTGACCATGCTCATTTTGCTTTGTTGGCAATTCTTTGTTGCGCACTTGCACATTGTCGAAGTTCTCAGTACCTGTAATTATTGAACTCCCCTCCTTAATGTGTGCTTGCACTCAGTCGATTGCCGTCCGTGACAGGAGATAAATGAGTACAAACGGTAAGAGGGTATTTTTGACCCTTCCACAACCACGAAATAGTATTTCTGTGCCATTTTTCAATTTATCTTTTTTCATGAATGTTTCGTGTTTTTTGGTGTTTTTCGTCAAGATGGACAAGTGAGAAAGGGAGGCTGAGCGTATACGTCGTTGGCTGGCGGAATTTTCAGAAAGTGAAAACGAATTTACGACAGATGGCAGTGAAAATGAAGATTGTGTAAGTGAGAGCAGTGGCAGAACTGGTACTGAGGAAGATGCAAGTGAAGACAGTGACAAAGAAGATAATACACCACTAAATGAGCTACAAAATACTGCCCACAATGCTGAGTTACCAGAATTAGTCGAGCGATCGGAAAACCAGATACGCAGTTCATTTTATTTTGGGAAAGATGGATCCAAGTGGTGCAAAAATCCACATCAACAATAAGTTCTGACCAGTTCTGAAAATATTATCAGGTACATACCTGTCGTGAGTTTAGTGGCAAGATCAGCAAAGAGCGAGCTTCAATTCTGGAGTCTGTTTTGCAAGAAAAGATGCTTGTATTATCTTGAAATCTACAAACTTGCAAACTGCAGAAAGGAAAGCAGCTTCTGAAGTAGTTGCAAATCACTATTTTATGAAGGAAATGACCATGTCCCATCTTTTGTTAAAAGGTGCCAATAAATATTTAAAAATGTATATGAAAAACAGGGTCAATATGACCCTCCACATCCTTGATGTACCCTTTATGCACCACATCCTCGCCGGGTTAATTAATTAATACCCCCAGTAAATTGGGACGCCGAAGACTGCCGCCAACAGGTGAGCCTGAATATTATAGGCGCAACTCCCGAAAACGTACTAGACTTAAACAGCCTCAGTTTTACAAGCCAAAGGAGATGACGTACAACGTCAATGTTAATAATTAAATAGCACTATGCTACTTCTTTAATGAAGCACTCATTCACTTCATTCACTTACACTGCATTTGTGATTCGCTATATCAAAATGTCCAAAGGAAAGAGATATCTGGTACCAGCTACAGATTAGAAACCTCGCACTCTGACACAATGAACAAAGCACGTTGCTAATGTCAAAACAGTATTTAAATTCAATGGATGTCCAAAGAGATCTAGTCGGTCACTGATGTAGCCGCTTCGATACCAAGCGTACTAGAAGACTGACCGAAATACTGATGCACATAACTGCCTGTAAAGAAAAGATTGCGTTTTAAGGATGTTGTTACTCTAGTCGAAGCTCACATCGACTTCCAGAAGTGGTGCCGAGCTGTTAAACCTACGGACAAAACCCTTGAATCCGCGGAAGCCAAATACATCCAGCGGTTGGCAGTATCTTGTTCCACCTGGTGATATCAGAAGTAAAGAAATTGCAATGTCTTCTGCTTTGTGGTTTAATAATTTAAAATTACTATTGACGGATCTGAAACACTCATTACCCTTCCTTCCATTTTTACAAATGCTGACAACTCTTTTCACGTATACGGATAGGGGCAAAGTGTTATGCGACGGTATTATATGTTAATAATTTATTTCCTTCTTTTCAAATCCCTGCCCCGATGTACGAATGAAGCCGTTGAAGGAATGTAACTGTGGTGATGGAGCAGCCTCATTATCGTCATTGTTGTCCTCATGCATAAAAGCATCGGATTTCATTTCACTGTTTTGCTGTATATGTAGCGCGTCTTCATTGATAAAGGTGTCTGTAAATGGTGCAATGAAATTTAAAAGGATATATCATAGCACAAAGGAAGTCCCATAAGCTTTCGTCTGCACTGTTTAAACGTTAGTAAGCTTCCCGCATATGATGCTTACCAGTCACGATTTCCAGCTCTAGTTCTTTGACGTTTAAACGTTGCACTTTGACCGTTATCCCGTAGCGTTCCTGCAGACACTGCAGAAGGTTCAATGTTCAGAGCAATCCCTACCATTACTCAAAAGGAGTGGTTCTCTACCAAGCAAAATGCTATAAAAACTTTACAAATTGACGACTGGATTAAATAAGTACGTCATGGCGTTTATTAACTACTAATAAGGTATATACAGGGGAAGCCTGGTTATTTTTTACTCTTTTTCCCTCTCCCTCGAGTGCTTGAAAGTTTGTAAGACCACCAAAACTACACCATAGATAGTGTATAAAATATGCAAATAAATAAATAAAATAAAAGATCTGTCACTAACTGCAGATGACGGAGGTTAAAGTGACAGTGTTGCTACCAGTCTAATAAAGACGGCATGGTAACGTAAGAAAGTGCGGAATCAGGGATGGCCATATGGCTCGGAAGACGCATGTAAGCCAAATGGCGGGGAACAGCTTTCTTGTGTTGCGCTCCGCGCCGTGGGAACCACAGCAATCCGCGCCGCTCTGCACCCACCGGGCGCCGTCCTGCCTTACATGGGCGGCACAGAGTCACTGTAAACAACTATCTTACTACCATTATGGCCCACGGTTTTTTGCATATAGCGACGGAGCTGTATGGTGAATGGTGGCTCCAAACAAAGAACAAAAACGATACAAACATAATTTACATTTGCTGTCAACACTGGCTCTATTGGACCTATTGGCAACTTTGAAAAAGCTGCCGCCAATGATTGCCGTCAAATGTCTGTCCGTGTAGTACAAAACTACGATTTTGGCAACTGTACTCTAGATCTATATCTGCATCTACCTTGTACCTCTCCTAAGAGCCATCAGGCGCATTTTCTCTGGTGTTTCGGCAGATATTTGCAATTATTCAGGCGACGCCAAGCGCCGACGAAAAGCGTTGGTTTGTTTCGAGTTAAAAACAAAATGATTTTTGAAGCGGAAATTTACGTGACCATAGAACGGTCTCAAATATCTCTAGTGTGAGACTTGTTTCATCGTTAGATTTTAACAGGGACATTAAAACACGAAGCATACATCATGGATGGATACCTTGCCTTTGTGTGTACAGCGTATGCATCTTGAAGGAGAATGAAGGATGACATGCTTTTCTCTCCTCATGTAGAAACCACGAAATGTGGGAACGTAAGGGTTGTGGACTCCGTGACATATGGAAATTAAAGGCGTGCTCGGGGGGTCGAATAGGTTAAGGCGACTGCTCGTGATAGGCGGGAAATCTCCGTTCGAGTCCCAGTCTGGAACAGATTTTCATGTGTCACAGAAGACTGACGTCAATCCGAATCCGCGACACGTGGAATTTCGTAACATGAAGAATAACCAGTACTCCATCAGCGACTGAGCATGCGCTGATGAATGGCGATAGTAGTCAGAGCAGCTCAGGGCAGTGCTGTTGCTGGTGGAGAATTGATTATTACTTATTTTTATATCGCCCCTGTTAATACGTAACGATAATCGAATAATGCACTAGACTGACTTGGCAACGCTCTGTCAAAGGGACACGTCAAGTTCCGCTCCAAAAGTCATTCTGTTTGGAACGGAAAACATACCACTGCTTTCCGTCAATGCTGGGCGTCGTGTGAAAGATTTGATCAGAAGTATTTGTTTGGGCTGACTCCAGCTACACACAGCAAAGACGGAACTTCAAATATCTGCCAAAGCATCTGACAGTTCTTAGGAGAAATACCCAGTGCAGAACTACAGTGCATGCAGAGGGTACTTGGTACGATTTTCTGACCTGCTCCATTCGATGAGGAAAAATGAAAATCCACAGCTTGAAGCAGTTGCCCCCCCCCCCCCCTCCCCTCCTCCAACCCCAAACTGTCCAAAAAGCCTAAATATATCGAAGTGTCATTTTCGCTGAGCTATAGTGGACAATATGGCGAATGTGAAATTAAAAATTTTCGTGGTGAATTGAATGTTCGAAGAGACTTCGGGGTTGCAGCTGGTCGTCGTAAACTTCGCTTCACGATATTTCAACTGAATCCCTGCCAGTCATGTTCAGGTGAGCCATCAAAGACTTCAATGGCGCATCTGAAGATGACTGACAGGTGTCCAGTTGAAATATCGTGATGTGAGGTTTACGACGACCGGTTGCAACCCCGAAATCTATTAGAACAATATGGTGAATTTTCTAACGTATGCAATTTGTCAGTTTTACACGTTTACAGTAGCCGAATTATGACGTCGCCTTTGATTTTTTCTTTTCTTTTTTTAGTGATAATATTAACATTTTTCTGTGGCTATGGATAGAGACTTCGAAGAGGCCTCCAACGACATAACATATGTGAAACGTGATCAAGTAGTAACAAGATGACAATGCCACAAATCACTGATCCCCCGTTAGAAGACATGGACTGACAAATGTCTGCCCTACTATACCAAATGGAAGCGAACGTGTAACGATGGTACGGTACATCCATATGGCTGCGTTTATCGATATGGCTGTCATACCAAGTGCTGAAACTGTTCACTTTGACCAGTAATACATGCTATAAAACGATTGTGAACAGCTAGTACTGCACGTCAAATTTAATGTGGACTAATCACATCACAGAACCATGTAATACGGTATTACATGTTTTCGGGAGTTGTCGGCGCTTCCCTGTAGACATGTTTTAATTTACCCCACAGATAAATCTCTGGAGGTATTAAATCTGGTGACCCTATTTTGTGTTCCGCGAATGACCGTTCCAACGATTTCCAAATGTTCCATTAAGGAGGGTTGTAGAATTTGCGCTGATTAGACAAGATCCCTATGTTGTTAATACCACTTGGATTGCCTTTTGACGAGTGGGACGTATTCCAATTGCTGTGGCATCATATCTGCTAGAAACTGTAGATAGTTGTGGCTGTTTAGAGCCCCATTAATAAAAAATAGATCAGTTACTCGATTCTTGACCCGTTTTATTGTTTATCCACGTATCTCAGCCAATGTCGACTTTTAAATGCCTAAATAGCTCGTATACGAAGATTGATTACCCATCGTTTGTAAACAGTGCTTCAACGGTAAACAAAATCTTCCACAGAAACTCTCCATCAAGTTGTAGTTTCCTTAGACACTATTCGGACATTACGTGAAGAAATACTGTAACCAGCTGCATTTTTCGTTATGCTTTACGTTTTTGCAAAAACGCGTTTTGATGTTTCATCCATCTTCAACACGTCTAATACATTTAGAAATATCATCAATTGAAATTTGTAATTTGAATGCTGTTGATGCCCTGTGCAAAACTGGAGTACGTTTAGCTACTACATTTCTCGAGTTGTTGCATCATTCGTCAAGTGGCCGACTAACGCATTAATCAAATGTAAACAGACAGCACGGGAACTGTAATAGTATTAAAAATACGGTCGGTGAAAGCATTATACAAATTAAGTTATAAATGTATTAAGAAGGCTAAAGATGACTAAAAATTCGAAACACGTCCTTACATAAAATAAATCTGTATAGCAAAGCACTGGTTTCTTTAAGTAATTTCAGCATTAGAGGTCAATCACCGTTAATACTGATAAACTGATGTTAACCATTCATAGAACTATAGCCGATTTTTAAAGTCATTCTCATGAAGCTGCAAACGCAGCAAATGCGGAAATGATGAAATGCGTTAGAATGTAGTATTTGCGTGACATTCCGTTGACTGGTTCCACTCGCACATTTGGGGTTGGGTTGTTTGGGGGAAGAGACCAAACAGCGAGGTCATCGGTCTCATCGGATTAGGGAAGGATGGGGAAGGACGTCGGTCGTCCCCTTTCAAAGGAACCATCCTGGCATTTGCCTGGAGCGATTAAGGGAAATCACGGAAAACCTAAATCAGGATGGCCGGACGCGGGATTGAACCGTCGTCCCCCCGAAGTCGTGTCCAGTGTGCTAACCACAGCGCCACCGCTCTCGGTTACTCGCACATTTACTCTGTCTCGTGGTGACATCTGGTTTACGTTTAATATTATCTAAAATGGTAGTTGCGTTTATGTCAACAGGTACCATTCTCTTTCGCTGACGTATTTCATTCTTCACGCTTCCAGCAGCCGGAAATTTTTGTATAACAAGTGTTTTCAAAGATAAATCGAGAGAGCCTGACACGATCTGGATACCTTTCAGCACAGAGCCGCACTGCTGCTCTAACTGTTCGGCTGTATTCGCTGTAAACGAAAACCATATCAACTTATTCAACAGTTATATGCAATGTGAATGTCTGAATAGCTTCAATGAAAGTTATCTGATCACTCCAACTGCAAAGCAAATTCTGATCGGCTTCAAGCGCAGAGGTAAATACACGAACGGCATCAGAGTTTCGCGTTTGCCTTCATTGAATACAGAAAGACAAACATTTGTGGAACCACTCTCCTATCGGCAGCACAGTGATTTTCTGTTATTTTGTTACTGACTGATCAAGTGCCACACACGTTATGTAGCAGAAGGCCTCTTGTAAGGCTGTTTCTAATTCCACAGGAAAACGTATACAGTTATTTTTTAAAGGGTCATTTTCATAGTTCGGTAGCTATAAATGTTAGAAAGTAGAAAATCTGTCACAGTGTCCCCTATGACACGGCGAAAACAGCGCCTCGATGTATTTACTCGTTCTGGATACATTTTGGGTGTCCTGCGTTAACTGCCTCCCCTTGTATACACGTAGGCACTGCATTTATCACGCACAGCCGTGTACGACGAATACACCGTCCGTTCAACGACTTCCCTGGCGTATACTGGACGTTGGCGCAGCTGATGTGCATTAGACAAGTCAATTGTGAGCAGACGCTGTTAAGTAGTGAACGAGCGACCCGTCGCGTGTCAGCGTCGTTGCGTCACAAATCGCATTGGAGCAACAACTCTAAATCAGGTGTTCACGACAGTCTCCAGAATGTTTGGGAGAAAGGTGTGTACAAAGTTTATGTCGCACATCTCCACTCCTGAAAGAATACAACGACGCGTGGACGCCTGTATAGACGTGATTGAAATGCGAAAAGCGGACAACTGCTTTCTGGGAAAAAAACATCGCAGGTGACGAACCTACGAAAAAAACACAAAGTGTAGGAATGTACATGTAGGATCAAAGCTTTGACTACGTAACTGGCGGTCAAAGGAATGGGACGAGTGAGTTGAACTACATCCAAAAAACAACTATTCTGGCAGTTTCACGCGGTTGTACCAGGGCGTGCTAAAAGTAATGCTTATAATTTTTTTATGTGAAAACTCTTAAAGTTTTTTAATTAAAACAAACGTTACTAATATCCAGATCTACATTCTTCACGTCTACATATTTATTTCTCAACATGGCTACCCTGGAGCCGAGCACATGTCTCCCAACGAGAAACCAGTTTGTTGATACCGTCACTGTAGAATGTTTAAATCGTTGACGGGGCCACAACCTTACCTCTGCTTGCACCGCTTCATCACTATTAAAGTCAAATCATCAAAGGCGCTCTTCCAGTTTTGCAAACAGATGAAAATCGGATGGGGCCAAGTCGGGGCAGTATGGAGGATGATAGATGACAGTGAACCCAAAGCCTCGGATTTCTGTAGATGTAGCAGGGCTCGTTTGTGGTCTGGCGCTGTGATGCTCAAGGAAAGGGTGCTCCATGTGTGGACGAATTCTTCGAATGCTAGACTTGGTTACAACATACCCACGCACCAACGTAGTTACGTTACACACCGCCATGTTACACGCTAGGCGGAGCCCTCTAGCAGTAGAGGACTGCAAAAATGTTAGATATGAAGATTAAAGCTGTTGAATGTTAATAAAGTTTGTTTCGTTTAAAAGGCTTTAAGAGTTATCACATAAAAAATTCGGAGGCATTACTTTTCAGCACGTGCTCGTATGAACTGTCTTTGCGTTGTGCTCGGCGTTGTGGCCAGAGTCAACTGTCGTAGGTAACAACGTAGATATCACAGTTGTCGGCATCAACTACCGTGCTACCTCTGTCCACCGCACTTCGCGATGCACAGAGATTAGGATGGCTGCAGAGCATGAAAATTATTCGCTTGGGAGTATGAATCGCGATATAGGCAAGTACAGCCTCTAGGACGGCAGAAGTGCGGCGAAAATCACATGTGGGGAAGCAACCTATTCAATAACAGTTCACCGTTCACGTTTTCACGTGGAACATGTTTCCTTGGTATGATATGTGCTCGCTGACGGTCATTTAATTGCTAAAGATACACTATCCTCTTGTTCGATTACTTGTCTGTGTTGGTTCATCTACATCACCTACAGGAGGCCTTTTTGCCTTAAACAATTCGATATACAGTACTGTCGCTCCAGAATTGTGAGAATGGCTTGAGAACATTCCAAAGATACGGCTTCAATCCTACGGAACACATCTGTGACACCAATGTACGATGCTTGCGCACGCTGTATACAATTCCAACCCATTCCCGTGAAAATGATACTGATAGGAAGACAGATGTGTATTCTGTTGATGGAGACATAAATATTTTAAGGATATTGTGCTGTCTTTTAGTACCGTTGATAGCGGTTAAGGCGCTCAGTCCGGAACCGCGGGACTGCTACGGTCGCAGGTTCGAATCCCCACAGATACGGCTTCAATCCTACGGAACACATCTGTGACACCAATGTACGATGCTTGCGCACGCTGTATGCAATTCCAACCTATTCCCGTGAAAATGATACTGATGTGAAGACAGATGTGTATCCTGTTGATGGAGACATAAGTATTTTAAGGATACTGTGCTGTCTTTTAGTACCGTTGATAGCGGTTAAGGCGCTCAGTCCGGAACCGCGGGACTGCTACGGTCGCAGGTTCGAATCCTGCCTCGGGCATGGATGTGTGTGATGTCTTTAGGTTAGTTACGTTTAAGTAGTTCTAAGTTCTAGGGGACTGATGACCTTAGCAGTTAAGTCCCATAGTGATCAGAGCCATTTGAACCAGTACAGTTGAAAACAAAACAATTATATGAAAAATAAATACAAAAAGGGCGCTTATAAAACGGTTGTAAATAAATGATATACTGTATTGTAAGGCTGGCTTGGTAATATTTGAGTTCATAAAGCGTCTGAAAACAAATGAAGGTACATTGACATTTGTAGTGCAAGAGTTGTTGAAGCAAAAATTATTATGAAATGTGGAGACCTGTTCAAGTGATTTGCCTAACAACTCCTTAGGTCCACGTTTCTATTATGAAGACGAGTCTGATTATTAACTACACCTCCCACCCCCCTCCGCCTACCCTCTTCCCCGAACAACGCAACCTCAGTTATTGCAGAAACGTTCCTTTTTTCATCCTGTTGAGGGTTCCGTTCCTCAATTGGTAAAAGTGGAACCCTTATAGGATTACTCTGTTGTCCTTCTGTCTGTCTATCAGACTGACTGTTAGGACCCCATTTTGTCTGGGGCGGGTACAGGTATTAAGTTGAAATTTATGTCGCATACTGTAGGCGCCCCGGTGGTCCCGGTCGCCTACGGTGGACTGGAAGCCGAGCGGTGACCTCTCCAGTTGTCAGGATGCTAGGAAATGACTGTGGACGCGTCAGAAATGCCAAAGAAACATTACTAATTCATGACACCTTTATTCCTGCCGAGTACAATGTGGCCCGCGTAACACAGGCTGGCTGAGCGTGGTGATATGAACGACCTTCCACAAGTCCTCACTGACTCGGAGCGATGATACCAGCTCTGGGCCGCACCAGTCTTGCTAGCGCAGCGCCGGGTGCTGTTACGTAGCGGAGGAATGCCCTTACTTCGGCCGCGCGTGGCTGGCGGCGCCCGGCTGGCAGGCCGGTTCGGCGGCTGACAGCAGGACGCTGCGCGTAGGAGGCTCCGGGTTGGAGTTCCGGCGTTGTCGGCGTGAGAGGCGTTCTCGTAGTGCGGAGTGTACTCTGCCCCACTCCGTCTTCTTCCCTGCTCCACCTGGTGGCTCATCCGCGGTGGACGGGAGGAACGGGCTGCAGCGTCGTCGGCTCACCCGGTTGTGACGGCGGATGCACAGGGCCTAGGCCCCGCACGATCTTAACGACAGCTCACTGATGTGGTCAGCATTGGCGGCGAGCGAGTCTGCCGTGATTGATAATCCTGGGTTGATGATTGACAGCGGCAGCAGAGAGGACCAGAGCTGGTACTGTCCCCTGACGTCTGCTGCTGGATGGACCGCCCTTACTGCAACATCTCCTTAATAAAGATTAACATGTAGATCACCGAGCTGAGCGCTACGCAGTGACCCAGAACACATATAACTGCAAGTCTAACTGCAAGTGCCTTGTTGCTACCAAAGCTGGCGTATTTAAAGGAAGCACGAGCAACATCCTCACGTCATGCTCGTTTGTAATGAACGCATTCGTTCCACTTACACTACTGATTTATCTGTCGTACTCGCCCCTTAGGTGTTCTTGTGTCAGAGTTAAGTGTTGTTACGCCAGACTTACGTGAAGTTATGAAATGCAGTACCGTTGACGCTATACCTCTGTCTCCGTCTAACATAAAGCCGCGTGCTAAGCAATTCTCTCTCACCTGTTGTGTGTAACCAGGCCACTGCCACTGCGTGATGACACACTCCAGTACATGTACAATCCTCTTACCTCTTGGCTAACCTACTGCCTCTGGCTTTCAGCATAGGCAATGAAAGTTTGACAATATTCCACGTGTCCAACTCTTTACTATTCCACGACACTACAATACTAAGGCTTATATTCCCTTGACGGTATGATAAATTCAGGCTACAAACTCCATACAATCAAAATGTACGGTGATTATTGACACATATTTTGATACTTGAAATGTCACTCATCGAAACATATATAGGAACTATCTATGTGCATATTGAGCCTGGAGGTGTGGCAGTATATTGCACGCATGGAAGTCGTGAGTTCGCGATGTCGAATCCCGGTCGGACCACGAATTTTCAGTCTTAGTTTGAATGTAGCCTTCACCAATCAACATTTTGCGGAGTAGCCAAAAGCAACACGTGCTCAGATCTCCCCAGCTGGATAGGTGGGGTAGATTTAGGACACAAAAATCTTCCAAATGGCGTCTAATAGTAGGACTTACACTAGACCACTGAGCTACACGAAATTGTTACTATTATCTAAATACACAATTAAGTTTGTACGATACCCTCAGAGCGAGAGTCCTACTCGCACATGCCCGGTTTTTGTATTTCAGAATGCTACGGTCGCAGGTTTGAATCCTGGCATCGGGCATGGATGTGTGTAATATCCTTACGTTAATTAGGTTTAAGTAGTTCTAAGTCTAGGGGACTAATGGCCTCAGATGTTATGTCGCATAGTGCTTAGGGCCATTTTAACCATTTTTTGTATTTGAGTCTCTGACAGTATCGTTTCTTCATGATGGATTTGATGACTTTGAGAAACGTAATCAGTATATGAGGTATAAATATTAAGGCAGCTGTGTTCTCAAGGAAAGCAGAAAGATTATTTCTTACGACAATGTCATTAGAGACAGCGCCCAATCTCGGATAGGGCAGTCGATCGCGTCCATTCCATTGTAGCTATCCAGGTATTCGCATCAGACAATTTAAGGAAATAATGGAAAACCTAATCGTGGACAACCACATAGGGATTTGAACCTCACAACTCTCATACTATGTGGGCATTATATTTCGAGGAAATCGCCCATACCACTACATTATGTATATCATGAAACAGAAATAAAGTACTAGCATCAAAAATGTATTCTTTAAATTAGTAGTCGTTATGGGACGAAAGCCGATGTTTATTTAGCAGCATTCTCGAGAGAAGAGCTGTAGTTACCCCTAATGTAGAGACAAAAATTATGTAAACATGTTGACAGTGAATTTGTTTGTCTGGTGCTTTAAATGTAGTATCTTTGTGCTGTTAGCGCAATTTGCGTAATGTTTGTTTCATAGTTAAACTTTAACTAAATATCATGAGAGGTAATTAATTTTATGACCTAAGGTGATATAATATTGTTGACAAATGACGTTGTAACTCAGTCACAGAGAGCATTCAGTTAGTGTGGGATAGCGGGCTGTAGACTTCTTATTACCATGTCTGTGCTGCCCTTTCGTTAAATTTCGCAATATTTCGGTAAACTAAAGGCTCGTGAACACCATGTTCTGTGATTTAATTTTTGCCGAGTAATCCTATTTATTTTCTGCTTATTTAGAACTATTTGTCACAGACACGAATCATTACATCCTCCTGTTGATGGACCGCAGATGTTTGGTTTTGAAAACCCTTGCTGGGGTAATATCGGGTACAAAGGAGTAGGGCAAAACCTGGTAGTGCCCAATTTTACCCCTCATCATATTACTGATCCAAAAAGAAGTGCGTTGTTTATTGCAGTTCTAGAACTTCCGTCAGTTACATAGTTTTATTTCTGTCTATGATAAGGTTATGGTTTTTCTACAGAAATGGAAAAGGAGACTGTACTTTATTTTTTATTCATTTATTCCCCTTTTTCCACTTGAATTCATAACATACAAATTGCGTACTTAGAGGCAAATTGTTTTGTAAAAGAATCTACAAGAGTATTTGCGGCTCAGGTGGCAGCCCTTGTCTATGGGCGGCCGGAGTGGCCGAACGGTTCTAGGCGCTACAGTCTGGAACCGCGCGACCGGTGCGATCGCAGGTTCGAAGATGTGTGTGATATCCTTAGGTTAGTTAGATTTAAGTAGTTCTAAGTTCTTGGGCACTGATGACCTCAGCAGTTAAGTCCCATAGTGCTCAGAGCTATTTGAACCTTGTCTATGAGAACTGAAGGTACCTGGTTTGACCCGCCTATACTGTTTTGCAAATGGCTCTGAGCACTATGGGACTCAACTGCTGTGGTCATCAGTCCCCTAGAACATAGAACTACTTAAACCTAACTAACCTAAGGACATCACACACATCCATGCCCGAGGCAGGATTCGAACCTGCGACCGTAGCAGTCGCACGATTCCGGACTGCGCGTCTAGAACCGCGAGACTACCGTGGCCGGCTACTGTTTTGCCCCCCAGTCCCCTACACATAGCTAGGATGGGTCCAAGGCCAAGGTCAAGAGAAGGAAAGAAAAGAGAGTGATGGTGGTGAAGGGGAGCCCCGCAATCGAAAAGAGATAAGGATGAGTGACTTAAATATGGTAGGATGGATATAGTTCAGGGCGGATTTCGTTGTCACGCAATCGGAGTCCGTTAAAATTGCCCTTCAAGGAGATATGGAAACCGAGTAAATGTTGAGTGGTTGGGGCGTGTTGATTTGTGAATGGCATCAGACAGCAGTTAGTGATTAGGGGCGGAACAGTGGAGCTGCTGTAGTCGGTCTTGCAAGAAATATAGGATATGCGGAGTTGTTCAATTTGGGCGAGTGAGTAGGAAAAACAGGTGAGCTCGTAAAAGGTTTTTGGAGGAGAGGGTAATGGATTCAGAATAATAGGCAACGTGTGTGGCGTTCAAGGATTTTCAGGGACTGAATTATTGTTGTTGGGATAGATATCGAGGCGTCATTTGCATACGAAACGGTAGGTCGTATAATGGCTTTGTACATGTGGAAGATTTTGGAGGAGGAGGATATTAGCGTTTAACGTCCCGTCGACAACGAGGTCATGAGAGACGGAGCGCAAGCTCGGGTGAGGGAAGGATGGGGAAGGAAATCGGCCGTGCCCTTTCAAAGGAACCATCCCGGCATTTGCCTGAAGCGATTTAGGGAAATCACGGAAAACCTAAATCAGGATGGCTGGAGACGGGATTGAACCGTCGTCCTCCCGAATGCGAGTCCCGTGTGCTAACCATTGCGCCACCTCGCTCGGTCGAAGATTTTGGAGTGATATAATCCACATGCTTATCCGGTTAATAGTTTTAGCCTATTGTGGGCTTTCTGTTGGATGGTTAGTAGCTGGAGTCTTCATGTTACTCTACATTTAGGGGCTAGTACGAAAAACTTTAGTGTGTTGGTTAATAGGAATGGACTGTCATAAGTGGTAAGGTGAAAGTCATGGAGGCGGGCACTGCGGAAGTTTCGTGCTACAATTACTGTCTAGTTTTCTGAGGGATTTATACTGAAGAGTCACTGGTTGCACCAGGATGTCAACTAGTTGAAAGGGATCTGGAGGGAGTGCTGCGATTTCTGAATAGATGGCCAGAGGGCTAGGAAGGTGCTGTCATCTGTACACTGGAAGTCATGGACAAGAGGTGGTGGTTTTCCATGTTAGCAGTGTATAGAAATGATTGTAAAGGGGATCCAATTAAGATTAGTTGCACTATTTAGGTGACCTCCCCATGACATATCTCAAAAGTTAATTTTATGGATATGGCAATTTTATCTACTGGAATCGTGTTTTTTAATTCAACTTTGAATGCTTGTAGTTTTAAAGACTGTCTGTTATTCTGTAAATATGACCATTAAAAGAAAGTCAGCGTACTCCACACAAGTGCTACCTCACAACTAGCACTTATATCTTTGTCAGTATTTTGAGCAAAGTTGCCATCTTGCCTGGGCAAAGGTTTTCTTGGCACTGACACTGAACGATATTTTACAAATTCTGAGTATGGATGAGTGAACATAAAGAAATGGATTTTTATATTTTCCATATTTCGTGGCCCGATAATGTATAAAACACACCGCTCATTCTTATGTTCTTTTTTCTCAGTTACAGCTCTGATGACTGCAGTAGCCGTAATCACGATATAAATAAAGAAATATATTATGTTATTTATATGGATTTAGTCATAAAACAAGCAGCTCTGGTACGAATTTCGATAGCAGGCGATGCCTTTCCAACGAATTAAGGCCGGTGGCTATGACCTGTCATCCAGGTCTGAATGGCGTTATCTATCAACAAAATAATGGAAGGCCTTATATTGTCCGTGCGCTCCTGACTTAGAAAGATACAGAAGGTGTTCCATTGCTGTATTGCTCAGAACAGTCTCCATCTCACAATCATTGAAAAAACCTGATCATAAAGTGCTGAACTCCATTCGCCAGCCGGCCGGTTTGGCCGAGTGGTTCTATGCGCTACAGTCTGGAACTGCGCGACCGCTACGGTCGCAGGTTCGAATCCTGCCTCGGGCATTGATAAGTGTGATGTTCTTAGGTTAGTTAGGTTTAATTAATTCTAAGTTCTAGGGGACTGATGACCTCAGATGTCCCATAGGGCTGAGAGCCATTTGAACCATTTTTTCCATTCGCCAGCCACCATGATTTATGAAACCTGGCGTAGAGTTGAAGCAGCATGAAATGACATACACATGCTAACATAGTCGAGACAGAGGAGTCTCAGAGGAATGCCCATTTTAAAAACAAGCGCCTGTTAGAAGATGCGTATAAGCAGGAACGACAAACCTGTGATATTGGTAGTGTCCTGCTTGACACAGTCACGTCGTTTAAATATTTATGCGTAATGTTGCAGTGTGATATGAAGTGGAACGAGTATGTGAGGACTGTGATGGTTTATCTGTAAAAGAGACCGCATATATGATACTAGTGCGACCTATTCTTGACTACTGTTCGAGTGTTTGGGATCCGTACCAGGAGATTAAATAAAGACGCAAGAAGAAATTCAGGGGAACGCTGCTTGTTATTGGTGGGTTAAAAAAAAAAGTTCAAATGTGTGTGAAACCGTATGAGACTTAACTGCTAAGGTCATCAGTCCCTAAGCTTACACACTACTTTACCTAAATTATCCTAAGGACAAACACACACAACCATGTCCGAGGGAGGACTCGAACCTCCGCCGGGACCAGCCGCACAATCCATGACTGCAGCGCCTCAGACCGCTCGGCTAATCCCGCACAGCATTGGTGGGTTCAAACAACACGCAAGTGTTACGGACATGTTTCTGGAACTCAAATGCGAATCCATGGAGGGAAGGCGATATTCTTTTCTAGGAACACTACTGAGGAAATTTAGGGAACCGGCATTTGTAACTGACCGCAGAACGATTTTACTGCCTCCAACACACATTTCGCGTAAGGACCACTAAGATGAGATACTAGAAACTAGAGCTCATACGCAGGTAGGTAGAAAGTTGCTTCTTCTTCGCTCTGTTGACGAGTGTAACAGGAAAGGAAGGAAGGAAGATTGCGTTGAAAGTCCCATCGACGTCGAGGTTACCAGAGACGGAGAACGAGCTCGGATTGTGTCAAGAATGAGGAAGGAAATCGGTCGTGCCATTCCAAAGGGGCATTTGCCTGGAGTGATTTAGGGAAATCACGGAAAACCTAAATCTGGATGGCCGGACACGGGTTTGAACCGTCGTCCTCCCGAATGTGAGACCAGTGCGGTAACCACTGCGCCTCCACTCCAGGTAACAGGAAAGCAAATGGCTGGTAGTGGTACGGGGTACCCTGCGCCACTCACCGTAATGTGGATTGCAGAGTATCTATGTAGATGTAGATATAGATGACAGTCCAATCCAAAGGTCACAACTTAAGCACAGCTTCTGGACACCATAAAAGTGTACGTGGCAAGGCGCTAGAGACACTGAACAAACGATGTATTTTCCCACTGATATGATACGTCGCATCCGTACACACGGAAGGAAAGGCGTTTCTTGGCGAGGATGCTCATTCAAATCACATATGTCGATGGAAATTAGTTCCAAAGCAACCAAATTGAGTGCCTCGATGAGACAAGTCTATCGTTGCTAAAATGTCGTTTTACCCCAAAAACTATGCAAGGTACAGCAATATTAATAACTGTCATTTACGCTAATTTCCTTAACAACCTGGTTGCATGAGAACTCTAGGTGTTACAAACTTAAACAAGGAGACAAGTGGATTATAACTGTATATACCGTGACCTGTGGTCGCCATGTACAAAATAGTTTTAACGTTACAAGCAACAAACAATTTAGCAGTTAAACTTGTTAAGCTAGAATACGCAGTTTTCGAAATTGACACGCGTTATAAAGTCGGCACAGTTAGGCACATCCATTATCTGTTTCCTTCCTTTGTGATTTTACAGTATTCAATGTTTTTGATAGAAATGTTAAATTTATTTAAATCGGCCATTAATGGAGGCCTTTACCATATGAATATTTTTGTGTGGCATATCGGCCGCGCCAAATATTAAAACTCGGGAAGTTTAACTTTTGTTGGCTATGAAACACTGACGCTAACTGAAACATTGCATTCTGTGTTGCGTCGCAATGTGCTAGAGTGAAGTAAGGCCTGATGAAATTATTTTTTCGCGAACGAGTAGTGGTAATACGAAACTAGAGAGATAGTATTGAACAATTTTATTACCGCCTTTCAATGACCACAGAATAATTTAATGCACTTTAATTTAAGATTTTCTTGATGTTAGGGCACTTTCAGAGTTTGTAATTCAATACCCGTACATGATGGTTCCTTTGTATGGAATTTCGCTGTGTTCAGACTTGATATGTTGTTACCTCTAGTGCACGCATATACGAACCTTATTGACAAATAGTTCACATAAAAACTGTTTTTATTTTATATCATTTATAGTGAGGCCGCCATCCGTAAGAGAATTCAACTTAATTTAATATAATAAACTTCCTCCAAGTTCAGTCACAAATACTTACTTCAATTGCTTAACTATTTTATTTATTAATTTTTTTTGCAAAAGTCGCTGTGTTTTGCAGTTCTCATCCATTGTTAGGAAATTCATAAAAATATAACGAATCTACAGCCACGTTAGCCAATGGGTGATAAATGGAACGATGTGTAACCACCCCTTAGACGTGTTTTCGAGCCAAGATTTCTACTGGGTTGCAAATTTATCTGCTAATTTTAACACAGCTTCTAGAACTAATTTCATTACTTGAAAGAGAGACAGCAGCTCACACTGTGTCTGTGATACAAGTTCAGTACAACTCGATCCCAGTCAGGTTAGAGTAGTTGCTGGCAGCTGTGTATACCGAAATTTCACACCCTGTATACTTTCAAATCACGTACAAATTTATACAGGTATTCTTCCTACGATACTGTGTACGCATAATAACTAAAATTTATTTTTTTAACCTTACAGGCGTTCCAGTTTTAATGCGCAGCATTGACCTCGGTATTAAAAAAATTTATTCCATATTTTGAGAGACGGTAGTATCGACCACAAAAAGACAAAAATGTCCAGTGAATATAGGCTTTATGATGCATACCTTAAGAACTATGAGTAGTCGTTCATCTTCGCCACTGTGAACCTCATCTCTTCTTCTGCAAACTCCTTGCTATTACGAACGACCTACAGAATACAGAAATGAAGACACATTCCTCTCTTATTGTCCAGGGATACACCAACAGTAAAATTCTGTTAGTGCTATTAACTGTAAACCTGATTCACAGTTTTGGGTGCAGCGCCAGCCCTATTGCTCAGAAATGTCCAAGAACAACATCCACAGACGTTTAATGGGCATGGGATTGGTCGAGGAGGTCTAGTGCGTTGGACAGCTCTTTCCCCTGATGTTAATCTATCTAATTATTGGTTGAGGGGTCACTTGAAATCTGCAGTGAATGCTAGCCACGTTAATGATGTAAAAACACTACAGGAACGCAGCACTGATGTCTGCCAGGTCATCCGTCACCAACCTGGAGTTTTTCAGAGAGTGTGTGATACTTTAAGAACTCGTACATAAGCGTACCTTACTACGAATGGTCACCGTATTGAGCTATTGAGCACCTCGTTTAGCAATGGCTCACAAGGGCAGCTGGTATGTAATAGGAAACAGATCACATTAGGAACTCTGCTGTTTCACGGTAACAGCATAATGTGTTCTCATTTGTTTACAGAATTCCGTAGGTCGTTTGCAACAGCAAAATTCTTGCAGTAGAAGAGATGTGTTTCACAGAAAGAGAATATGACAACTGTTCCTAGCTTTTAAGATAACCATTTAGCGCCCATGTCTACTGTACATTTTTGTCTTTTTTCGGTCCATACTACCACCTCTCAAAATATGGAATACTCCTTACAATACTCTTGTGTATCGGTGTTTTCCCAAGAAATTTTGGACTTTTAGAGCGTCTTTAGTGAAAACTACTGCATACAGAAGATTTTCAGTGTTAACAGTCAGTGTACACTGAGTAATTCCTGTTTATTGGTATGTATGTTACGAAATAGCCATATGTGAACGTCTGGATTCCATTAAGTGAGTAAGTGGCAGAAGGATGATGTCATTACAGGGGTGTATACTACTCTGTTTTAGCAGGAAACACCTTCCAAAAACGACGAGATTCGAGTAATTTATGTAACGCAGCGCTGAAGTTCTCTTTTTTTTTACGGTTGGGAGGGAGAGTGTACTGGCACACATTTATCGCGAGACAAAAAGTGAAAAAAAAACACGACGCACCGCAGGACAAAGGTTACCATGCGCATAAAATTTGATGCCAGCAGCCAGCGAAGGGCGTCGCTTGATGAGGTAATTCTGGAAAGCGCCGTCCGAGGCTGTGGCGGCGATTATTTAGTTAGCAGGGGCGACGCGGCGCTGGCCGCTGGCCGCTAATGTCATCCGTTGGGCGTAGCTCTGCTCTTGCGCCCCTCGCCACTCCGATTTCCGTTTTAAGCGCCTCTCTGCGAATTTGTCTGCTCAGTGGCGTTTCAATAATGCCTCTAGGCTCAGGATGCCCGCGGTTAAAGCATCACTTGAGACTTCATTTTATTGGCCTCTAATCATTTTCTTCTCCTCTGACAGTCTCGATTAGTGATTCATCTAATCTGCATATACACTTTGCAAGAAGATACCCAGTGCAGTACTTCGGGCTGAAATCAGAGCTTGTCTTCCGTTTTCCATTATGGAAAAATGGCTCTGTACCCACTCAAATCTCCATTACTTTATTCTCAGAACGGTATGCGACAGTGGTACCATAATCGTCGCATACTCTTCTTCGAATAATATTCTCTAAATTTACCCAATTGGATTTGTTTTTTGAAGAACGATCTCTTTTTCTAAAGATTTACATTGTAGTTCCCCAAGCATCTGCACCATACTTACACGCGTGCTATACTACTGTGTTACGATCCCAGCAGCAAGTCTCTTGGCTGCTTGTTATAGGCTCAAAAAGCTTGGGCAACACTCTGTATCTGGTCACACGTTTGTCTTGTATGCCATTTCATGTACAGCTATATTTCACTTTCCATTCTCCTGCCCTGAAACCAACTGTACATGTTCGTCCAATATCGCATCCAGTCTTGGTATTACCCCTAAGTATTAAAACGACGGAACGTATCCCAAATGTTCTCCACTAATATTGTAGTCGGACACTAATGTTTTTCTTTCTGTGTGTAGTATGCATTATTTCTCATTTACCTACTTTTAAAAGAACTGCCATCTGTTACAGTAGTAGAAATATGGCCCGAGTCTTTCTGAATTTCCGTACGGTTGTCAAACAATGATATTTTCCGACACGATACGATAATGCAGTGCTTGTGTTATTCTGAATTACGATGCAATGTTCCTTCGGACACGCATGTGTTTCCAAAGGTGCAGGCACTGCGGCAACTACAGCCGGTATGGGACACATGAAATGTATTCGCAGTTGCGAATATGGACAACCATTAACTTTATAATGGGATGACGACAACGGAAATTTGTGCCGGACCGGGTCTCGAATCCGGATTTCACGTTTATAACTAGCGATCATCTTACCATTTGGCTATCCGAGCACTACTTGAGTCCACAACCAAACTTTCACATATCGTCAACCATGTGCCTACAACCTGTAACAGGGGAGACGCTTTACCTGAAAGTCGCTTGCATGGTGTCGGCGGTTAAATACGATATCGCAGTGCCTGTGTTATTCCAAGTTTCGATGCAATGTTCCTTCCGAAGGAAGGAAGGGAAGAAAGACACAGGGCAAGCGACTTTCAAGTTGAACGTCTCCCTTGTACGGGAATATACATAATGGATGTACAAGTACAGGTTGTAGATACATGGTTGACGACATATGGAAATTTGGATAGGGCTGTGGGTCTTGCTGTAAGCCGACCGCTCGAGATAAGCTGGAAACCGGGTGCGAGTGTCGTCATTATATTATACAGCTGATGGGTGTCCATATTCGCAACTGCGAATACATTTCATGATATTTTCCTGTTGACAACAGCACTGTCAATGAATAATCTGCTGGAGTTGCTTATCTTATCTGATAAATCGTTTATGTATAGTGGGAACATAGAATAGTTTCTATTATGATTCCTTGCATCATGCCCAGTGTTACCAACATTTCTATCGTTACGTCCAGTGCAACTACTGGGTTCTCTTCGTCAAAAATTCAATAAGAGCTGTGAATATTCTCCGTATAATCATATCTTGGTTATTAATCGACGATATCGTACAGTATTGAACGCCATATTCACTCAATCAGTCTTGTCTGAAGTTGGCGGCAAGTTGAGTATACCTTCATAAGCAGTTAATCGAGCTTTAGTACGACTGGGGGAATCTTTCTGCTGTAATCTACAGCAAATAAACATTTTACTGTTACAGTATTTACTGGCCATCATCATTAATAAAACTTAAATCATCGGAACCTTCTATTGAGGAAATATAATGGTCCACAAGACAATAAGCGAAACAGAATAAACTGACACTCGAAGTTCCAGACGTCCAGCTTCAGTCACAAGATGCAGTCAGTGACACTTGATAATAACGCAAGCTTGTTTAGAGTTTTCCATACAAAATAGGCCACGGTAGCACAGATATACCGAGGAAATATTCTAGAGTCTGTTAGTTCTCACGGGGCCAAAGTCACGTGGAAACAGCACCAATTGAGCGGAGCAACGTGTTATAAGAGTGGCATTGAAAAGACATTGCCGTAGCGTGTAGCGTCCCCCTAACTAATCTGTTACTGTGGAAATTTGACAGTGTTTAGCGTGTGTCCAATAAACCTGATAAAATTTTGAATTATGCATCCGTTTCCCAAGAAATCTGACACCGATTAAAAGGAAGATGTATACAACAAGCTGTTGCGAAAAATAACTTACTCGTCTCCTACTAGTCTGCTACTATTATACTTTATGTTGTCTTAGTTGGTAATTAGTGCAATCACTCACGAAAGTACTAAAAGAAAAGAGGTACCACAAACATCGACTTGGCCTCAAGAAATCGAGTGAAAGCCGGCTGCGTTGGCGGAGCGGTTCTATGCGCTTCAGTCCGGAACCGGGCGACTGCTACGGTGGCAGGTTCGAATCCTGCCTCGGGCACGGATGTGTGTGATGTCCTTAGGTTAGTTAGGTTTAAGTAGTTCTAAGTTCTAGGGGACTGATGACCTCAGATGTTAAGTCCCATAGTGCTCAGAGCCATTTGAACCATTTGAGATTTTAGAAATCAAATATGGTTGAAATGGCTCTGAGCACTATGGGACTTAAGAGCTGTGGTCATCAGTCCCCTAGAACTTAGAATTACTTAAACCTAACTAACCTAAAGGCATCACACACATCCATGCCCGAGGCAGGATTCGAACCTGCTACCGTAGCAGTCGCGCGGTTCCGGACTGCGCGCCTAGAACCGCGAGACCACCGCGGCCGGCTTAGAAATCAGGTGAAGTGATTTAAGATGATTAATAATTACGGTATCCGGCCCAGTAAGGCAGTTACTGTTCGATAAATTAGTTATGACCTGAACAGTTGTTTTTTAAATAATACTGAAATAATCCCTTGGCAGCAGAAGGCATACACATGCATATTGTAAACTACAAGCAAAAAATAAGAATAAATGAATATTGCAATAAATAACTTGAGATAAGATAGTGCAGTTAAGTGAAATAGTTTGGAATGTGCTTCAAAATACACAACACTGAATTTAGTGGAATTGGAACTCAGTATTGTTACGACAAAATCTACGTAACCTGACGCTACAGATTGCTCGATAGTAGCAGTTTTTGAGAATACACAAATTAATTGAAGTTTAATGAAACAAAATGATAATTAAATCGAAACCCTTAGCTGCCGATAGGTGTAGCTGATATACATCAATGGGGACACCTGAATATGTGTGCCCCGACCGGGGCTCGATCCCGGTCGGGGCACACATTTTCAGGTGTCCCCATTGATGTATATCACCTACACCTGTCGGCAGCTAAAGGTTTCGTTTTAATTATCATTTCATTCTAGAGAAGCTGCACAGTCATCAATGGTGTCTGTCCTTTCGTGAACAGATATTATCTTCATTTAATGAAATACTTAGTAATACGATTCCTTATCAATTTTGAAAGTTAATTTGACTGGAAACTAATCATGTGCTTAATTATGAGACTTGTGACACATTACTGATAATGAACTTTGAACCAGACACCCAGTGCATTCAAGAATATGGGTATTCAGAAATGTTATGCATAAATGCTATTTAAATATATTAGCCAGTAATTTACATTTACTTTTATTCTCGAACTCAAAGTGAATAGAGTTTCCGATTGTTATGCAAAACACACAGTTACCTATGTGAGGTGTTTCTAATAATTGCATTTAATTAATTTTAAGCGGAAAAGCATACTGGCAGATTTTTAATTTACTTATTCAGTTTTCTGTCTTTTACACGTGACACTCGTATTAGCACAAACAGGGAAGGTTTGGACCTCGTATACGTTTCAATGACTTACGTTAAAGAATATAGTAGGAAAATATTATTGTCCCACTTATTATTTGAAAAATGACCAAAATCAAGTTACTGGGTAATGACTCACAGTTTCTACACAACGTGTATTATTTTACACGATCTTCTAGTTGCTTGTAATCGTAGAAATACTGTAGTCGGCGTAGGCGACTATGCTCCAACGACTCCAAATTTGGCGAGCGCACAGGAGATTCTGGGGCAGGATTTTGATGTGATAGGTGTTTCCTTCATCTGCTCACACATCACATGAAACGGTGCCTCCCAGTATATAGATAAAGTAGATAACGTGACTTTACGTAAATACAGCCACACAGGGTACACTATTTGCTCCTCCGACCACTTCCATCACTCAGCTCTCATCGAATTTCTCCTACCTCACTCTTTCTCTGGCACCGTGTCCAACTGACCAGATACAGTACTCTCTACCTAGCTCTTGCTCTTTTATCATTGGCGATTACCCAGTATCATTACAACGTTTGACATTAATAATTATGTATTAGGTACCAGAAAAATTGACGTATTTACATTACAAATAAATATTGAAGTGTTACATAATATTGATTACACAGTACATAAATTAGGCGAGAAGAATAAGTGGCACTCTGTATGACAGTCGTCATAAGCGTAGCTGGTGATGATCGGCTTGACGTGACTGACTGCTGCTTGTTCCGAGGCTGCTTACATGCCATCTTCGTAGATCGACAGGCTGCCGGCGGTCACGTGGCCTCGTTTTACCGTCACTTGTGGCGGACCCTCTAAACCTTCAGCGTATGCAGTCTCTGCCTTCGATAAGTCTTTGCCCAGCAATGCCAAAGACGTGAATATCTTGCGTCCACTGATCACAATCTATGGGTTTTGGCGAATCTACATCTTATGAGATGCTTATTCCGGAATACTGTTAGTCCTTATAAAATTATAGAAGTTCATGAACCAATTCATTATTGGTACAAAACATAAATAAGCAAAAGTTAAATCGTCTATGGATTTCGAAGAACTGTGGGTACACTAACAGGTCACAATTTAATGAAATACCACCAAAAAACGTGTTTTCATTATCATGTTCAGGTATTATCTGCTTAATGTTCGTTACAGTGTTGGAGATATTGTCTTGTGATAAGGAGCACTGTCGAAGTGCTAACTTTTCTTTCAAAATTTCATAGAAATACAAGTATTCTATCGGAAGACGGTGAGAAACATAAAATAATGCAACTACAAACATTTGCTAAAATAGTGTAGTCGATCAGATATTATTCATCTTGTGATTTTATAGGTTGAGGATGACAACAATTTCAGGCTAGTGTTAGCAAATGTGTAGAGAAACTTTGCTGAAGAGTGATTAGAACAGAGAAGAAGGTAGGACTTGACAACAATGTTACTTGAGCGCCTGCATGCTGCAAATCATTGTTACTAAAGTTTGAAAGAATACGTAGAATAATGTTCAGAATAGCTTAAATGGATCAAGAGTGTACGTAGATGTAATTATTGCTGATGCGAGCAAACCAGATTAATTTACCAGGCATTGTCGAGTGGAGAATTCTTGAGAAAGTCGTTTCGCACGAGATAACTGCAGTTTCGCCACTTTTAGTTCCAGGAAACTTTAAATTTAATATTCTCGAAGTGTTAATTTGCAAAACCTTTTGAAATTGCTCAGGGATGTTTAGCGCAGCACGTTTTCTTTTTTGCTTGCCGTTTCTTTCGATTAAATCAGCGCTCTGTGGTAGTACTGATATCCCGCTGAGAGAAGGCAAGTTATCACAAGTTAGGGGAATATATCTTCCGCAGAATTAAAAATAATTCCTTTGCGCTTGAGAGAATTAGTAATGAGCTGAGATTTAGAATCTTGTTATATCTGCGTCTACCACAGAGCACGTCGAAACTCTTAGCTCCCAAGGTGGAAAATTACGTAAATTTACCTCATTTATGTAAGGAAGTATACTTTAGAATTTTTTGCTCCCTTTTACTCGATTTAATAATTACACTTTTCCCATAAATTAAAATTCAAGACATTCAGCTTGTGTTGCACTCAGATCTACAGGTAAGTAAGTGTAGTCCCTATACAACGTCTGGCTTTGAAATTATGCTTAATACGCGAAATGATGTGGCATCTCGATGTCTTCTTTTATTATATCTGTTGTCAATCATTTAGCACCGAAATTCATACATTTGCCTTACGTTAACGTAACGTAATGTGCTTATGAAATATGTCGGAGACGCACCTGTGGAATTTACTGTCCTTACACACGTGGCAGTTACTATCGGTTTGTATTAACGGAAGTAACCTTTGTAGACAGGGCTGGAAATATGCCAAGCTGCAAATAGTATCACGTGATGTTGGGCTTCAGATATCACTCATCTCTATTATTCCAAAACGAATAGTTTATTTCGAAGCGGAATATGCGCCGTTTTGAAACTTCTTGTCAAATTAAAGGTGTGTACCAGCCTGGGACTCGAAACCTTGCCTTTCGATAGGAAGTTTCATCTCTGATATTCTCCTACATGCTGAAAATATTCCGTTCAATTTATCTTCCAAGTCATTTTCTGTCTCTGGCTGAAGTACAATGTAATCGGCAGACCGTAAAGTTTTTATATGTGAGTGTAGGCTTTCCTGGCGTAAACTGTTGATGAAGGTTTCTCGTGTCTCCAGCCGAGTGGTAGCGTTGATATATCGTGACGTTTCGGGAAGTGTCACACTACCCATCTTCTGGTGAAGTGTCGATATTCGCTGACACTGACGCTAAAATGACGGGCCTTATCCTTGGCCCGAGTCGTAGGAGTTTAAGCTGTAGGAATCTGTTCCTACTCTATGCCCGACTTGTTGAGTTGTTTTTCCTCTGGTTCTTGATGGGCCTCTGGGTTACCTGTAACAAAGAATTATCTGTCAGATGTCTCTGGGGGCTTCTTCTTCTTCTTCTTCTTGTTTCCTGGCTATCAGAACTCTACTTTAGTCAGACGTGTGTGGTCCACTGCCGGCGAGTTCTGATTGACGTACAGGACGGCTTGTTCCGTCATGTACTTCCAGTCCGCGTTGGTGAAGATTGGGTAGCAATTTATTAGCTCCAGATCTACACGTCCGATGAGTTCCCTCCCTTTAATCTTCTGGTTTAGGGGTTCACACTCCCAGTGGAACGAATAGGGTTTGCGTGGGAGGGGAGGGATATCGATTTCCGTGAAGGGGCGGGGATTTCCATGGTGGGGATAGATGCCATCTCGTACGGAGTCTGCAGTCTTGCTGAGTACCTCCCTCACACAATTCTTGTTGGGGAGGGGCAGGCGCTCTAAGTCCAGCTCGTCTTCTTCTGCCTCGGCCTCCATGGGTGTCTCTTCCGCCGTCTACAGAGGCAGAAGGTGCGGCCGTTTCCAAGGGGGCCGTCTTCTTGCTGTCGGCGGGTGTCCCTGACTCCATGACCACCGCCCTAGCAAACTGCGTTGCCTCGTCGGCTAGGGAGACGGTCGTTTGCGTTTCCGCGTCTAGCCCCATACTGGCGGGAGTCGGCGCCTCTTCAGGTGATAGCCGTTGTGACCGAGCGGTTCTAGGCGTTTCAGTCCGGAACCGCACTGCTGCTGCGGTCAAAGGTTCGGATCCTGTCACGGGAATGGATGTGTGTGATAGCCTTAGGTTAGTTAGGTTTAAGTAGCTCTAAGTCTAGGGGACGGATGACCTCACATGTTAAGTCCCATAGGGTTTAGATCCATTTGAACAATTTTAATCTTCAGGTGCGAAGTACAGGGCTACCCTCAATTCTGTCACCTCGCGACGCATCTCGTCGAGTTCCGCCCTCTTCTCCGCCATGGCGGATTTGAGCGCGGCGACGGCGTCCTCGTTGGCTCTTGGAAACGTTTCGCGGAACACGCCGTCGTCGTCTTCGTTGTGGCGCGGCCCGCATCTCCTGCTTGAATAAGAGGGCGGGGTGTCCACCTTGTCTTCTTGGGCCACCTCTTTCTGCCGCTTCCATGACTTCAGTTAGTCGCAGCTGCGCGATTTTGGGGCATGCGCGCCGCCGCAGTTGACGCACGCGGCCGGGGCGCCTCTCGGTTTGTCGCAGTTGCGTGTATCGTGCGGTTTCCCGCACTTAACACACGCTACAGACCCGTCGCAGGTCCTGGCTGTGTGTCCCATCTTCTGACACTTATAGCGCTGTAATTGTGCCACGGGCTTCCGCTTCTTCTTCTTGTTGCCGCAACCGTTCGTCCCAACTTTTTTTAGCAGGAGCCCGCCGGCGGCAGCAATCTTGCCTCTTCCTCATTTTCTACGTCCGGACATAGCGTTGGGCTGGTAGCGTAGGCGAGCAACGGTAAAGAAGTGAGCCGCAGCTAGTCGAGCAACGGAGTGCGTGCGTCCCCGCTGAGTGGGTGGAGAATGGTTTTGATATTGTATTTGCCCAGGAGTCGTGCAATTTTGGCCGAGAGTGGACCCACGTACGGAAGGAACGTGAGTCGTTTGTCTTCTTCTTCTGGGGTTGTCACTGCTTTCTTCTTCCTTTTAAGCGCTCTGTTGATCTGCGTTACACTGTTGCCATTTTGGTGGATGACTTCCCTCAGCTGTTGCAGCTCGGATGGTAGGCTTTCTTTGTCGCAGATGGCGCGCGCTCTATGTACCAGGGTGGTCAGTACTGTTTGTCTTTGTGCTGGATGGTGGCAGCTTGTTGCATGAAGGTATAGGTCTGTCTGTGTCTTCTTCCTATGCACTGCATGCGGTAGCTAACGATCTGCCTTCCTTTTAATTACTATGTCAAGGAAGGGAGGCATTCATTTTCCTCCATTTCCATAGTAAATTTGATATTCGGATGGATACTGTTCAGGTGCTCCAGAAACTCATCTAGCGCCTGTTTGTTATGTCCCCACGCGACAAAAGTGTCGTCCACAGAGCGGAAGAAATGGTTTTGTTTCTGTCTGGCAGACAGAATCCCCACCGGCTCCTACGATTGCAAACCTCTATATGGGACATTTCGAGGAGGAGGCCCTTCAAACTGACAGACAGAAACCAAAGCACTTCTTGTGCCGAGTATCTGGCGTCTGGGGAAGTGTTATCAAAGAATCCCTAGAAATAAGAATTCACGAGAACCTGGTCAACAGGGCTGAGGGATACCAACTCAGCGCAACATGGAACACTGTGATAGCGGCAATCCGTCGGGGCTCTGCCCGTCAACAACGTCCTCCGCCGCGGATGCAGACAGAATGCTTACACCGAGAACCGAACGCGGCCCCCGGGGGCGACCGCTACCCCCACCACCGCTCGCAAGCTGCCGGTCCACGCAGCCTCCCGAGGTCTAGTGGAAGGGATGACCGCGCATATAAATACCCCGCTCTTCCTGTCAGGAAGGTCGCAGTTCGTAGTAATAGACGGCAAATCATCGAGTAAAACTGAAGTGATATCAGGTGTTCCCCAGGGAAGCGTCCTGGGACCTCTGCTGTTCCTGATCTATATAAATGACCTGGGTGACAATCTGAGCAGTTCTCTTAGATTGTTAGCAGATGATGCTGTAATTTACCGTCTAGTAAGGTCATCCGAAGACCAGTATCAGTTGCAAAGCGATTTAGAAAAGATTGCTGTATGGTGTGTCAGGTGGCAGTTGACGCTAAATAACGAAAAGTGTGAGGTGATCCACATGAGTTCCAAAAGAAATCCGTTGGAATTCGATTACTCGATAAATAGTACAATTCTCAAGGCTGTCAATTCAACTAAGTACCTGGGTGTTAAAATTACGAACAACTTCAGTTGGAAGGACCACATAGATAATATTGTGGGGAAGGCGAGCCAGAGGTTGCGTTTCATTGGCAGGACACTTAGAAGATGCAACAAGTCCACTAAAGAGACAGCTTACACTACACTCGTTCGTCCTCTGTTAGAATATTGCTGCGCGGTGTGGGATCCTTACCAGGTGGGATTGACGGAGGACATCGAAAGGGTGCAAAAAAAGGGCAGCTCGTTTTGTATTATCTCGTTATAGGGGAGAGAGTGTGGCAGATATGATACACGAGTTGGAATGGAAGTCATTACAGCATAGACGTTTTTCGTCGCGGCGAGACCTTTTTACGAAATTTCAGTCACCAACTTTCTCTTCCGAATGCAAAAATATTTTGTTGAGCCCAACCTACATAGGTAGGAATGATCATCAAAATAAAATAAGAGCAATCAGAGCTCGAACAGAAAGGTTTAGCTGTTCGTTTTCCCCGCTCGCTGTTCGGGAGTGGAATAGTAGAGAGATAGTATGATTGTGGTTCGATGAACCCTCTGCCAAGCACTTAAATGTGAATTGCAGAGTAGTCATGTAGATGTAGATGTAGATACACCTCGGTGTCTGGCTGGACACGAAACTACTCTGGGGTGGCCACATTCAACACGTGACCAACAAAGCTAACGCGAGGCTCAAACAACTCTACCCTATGCTTAACAGGCGTAGCACACTGAACAGGAGGGTATCTAGATCCATGTACAAGACACTTATTGGACCCCTGATGACGTACGCAGCCCCTGTCTGGGGATACGCTGTGCCAACTCGCCTGCGCCGTCTGGAGCTCATACAGAACAAAGAACTCAAAATCATAAGCAACGCTCCGCACTACACACGCATCGCGGTCCTTCACCGGGAATGCCGGCTAGATACTATCTTGCAGGTATTGCAAAAACTCTCCACACGACTGTAAAATAACACGAGACACTCGCGCAACCCGTTTATCCTTTCTCTGGGTAACTACGACCACAACCATAGATGGAAGCATAACAGACCAAAGACATTACTGGCTAGGAACTAAACATCTTTGGTCCATAGAACGCTAACACGACAGTACTGGCGAGCCCCTACAACACAGTTATTACTGGAAACCCAGATTTCGACCAGTCGAAAAACAGGCAACCGTAGGGAAACCGTACTGTACACAGCACGCAAACCAGCCTCACACACCCCCTCCACCTTCTGTGAGCCGATCTATGACCGATCGCCCACTAATCTACAACGACCTTGAACTGCTGCAGGGACGCAGCAATTGCAGCAAGCGCCGCAACAAGCTCCAACAACGACAAAGGTAACGATGCACGATACCTCGAACTAACACAACCACACCATGCATGCACTGTCGCAGATAGCAAGCCGCTACTGCCCTTACTACCCGTCCTACTGTCGCAGAGGTTTTTTTCCCTTGGCTCTTGCCTTGGCACTTTTTTTCCTCTGCCCTTACAACCGCTACCCTTCAATCTTTTTCGACCACTTCTATCTCCTGATGGACCATGTTAATGAGTAATCTTACCCAGACGCATGTACAACATCACAGCCTGCATCCTGTGACGCTTGATTCAAAAACTAACATGTTTACGGAGGTGACAGTAGAACTTTTGGTTTGGTCACCACGTTGGTGTTGGCGTGGAGGGGCCCCCATCCTTTATAAAAAAGACTCTCGACACTTCGCCAGAAGATGGGTAGTATGATAGTATGACACTTCGCGAAACGTCGCGACATATCAACGCTACGGCCCGGCTGGTGTCCCGAGAAACCTTCATCAACGTAAAGTTTTTATTCCTTCTATATGAAAATTAATTCCTTTTCCAAATTTATCCTTTTCCTTCACTGATTGCTCAGCGTACAGATTGAACAACATAAAGACGGGCAACAACTTTGTCTCACTCGATACTTAATTACTACCCTTTCTTCACGTTCTTATGCTATTAGAACTGCAGTCTGATTTCTGTACAAGTTATACGAAGAGCCGTTCGCTCCGTACATTTCTCTCTTACATTTTCACAATTTCAAAAAGTATATTCCAGTCAACATTGATAAAAGCTTCCAGAATGAGATTTTCACTCTGCAGCGGAGTGTGCGCTGATATGAAACTTCCTGTCAGATTAAGACTGTGTGCCGGACCGAGACTCGAACTCGAGACCTTTGCCTTTCGCGGGCAAGTGCTCTACTAGAGGAATTTTCATGTGGTTTTCACAGGTAGTTTAACGTAGCCCGGGTCCAGGTATAGGCTACATCTCATGAAACTCAGATCACGGAAAAGAAAGATATTGTGATTTAATGTTTCATCTGCAACTGTCGTCTCACTGTTTGAACACGCTAATCCCCAAATCTACTAGACGAATTTTCCTGGGATTTCCACAGGTAAGTTGACCGCCGGTTCGGGCATTGTATAGGTTTTATTTTATCAAAATAGGATCGCAGGAAGTAGACATCATGAGCTAGAATTTTAGCTTCAACTGTCCTGTCCATTTGTTTGAAAAGGCTATTTCCAAAGCTATCAGACGAATTTTCGTAAGATTTTCACAAGTAACTTGGGCAACATATAGCATCATTTCTTCAAAATCGGATCACAGAAAAAGATATCGTAATTTATAATTTTAGGAGCCTGCTCAGGTTAGTAGTTTGGATGTTTACCTTAGTGACAGCGCAGTACACTACATAATCAGTTGATGGCGCTGTTTATTTCGTAGTACACTAAAGAACCAATTAATGCTGCTGTTAATTTTTTTACCCCTGTGACAGGAATATTTTCGGATGTTTACATCAATGACAGAATTAATTGCAGCAATCTTATCTTTATGAATAATAAATAACACTGAATTTAATTGGCAATGATACACAGATTTACTGTTTTTGCTTTGCTTATTAAAACCTTCACAAAATTACTTTGCTTCTTTCAATAGGTGCAATTAATATTTGACATCTTGGCTACGAATTTAACCCTTTTAACGACTGAGATATGGATTCCCAGAAAGCGACAATATGCAAAGGTCCTTCTTTTATAACTTCTGTTACGGCGCGCTGACATATAGCTACCAGAATATAAATCGTAGAATCATTATTTCTCCAGGTATTCTTATACTCGTATTTATCCGGAACACAAACTGACCTCTCCCCTCAGGTCGACTTTACTTCTATGGCTTATTACTATTCTTATGTGTCGGCAATACCAAAACCTATTAACACATGCCTCATATAGTATATTACATCCTTCTTGAAGTCCGTTCTTATAAATCCTGCAAGCGGTTGGAACAGTTTTCTCATGTTTTGTTCCTCCAAGTATATGATAAAATTGAAGAAATATCCTATAAACCACGTGCCTTGTTTCTACTCAGGTCACTCAGTGCTTTAAGAAGTTGATCTCCCAGTATCGTATAACCAAACTCATTCTTTCTTTCTTTTTCATATATTATCTTCAGATTTGTTTCCTTTGCACAGCCGCTCTATTTGTTGCTTACTTCTTTCGCCTTTTCTTATTTATTTGGTACTAAGATAGCCACCTCATCTCATGATTTTCACATAGGTTCCTCTATTTTCTTCGAAGTTTCTTTAATTTTGCTATAAGTGGCACCTACCTTTCCTCTAGTCGTGCAAGCGTCCACAGCATTTCGCTTCTCCTTTAGTCATTCCTGCCTTCCCACATCGCACTTTCCGTTACTCTCGTTTTTAGGCGTCTGTAGACTGTTTTGTCTGATTCATTTGCACCATTTTACGTTTTCTCCTTTCACGAATCGAATTTATTATCCTCTGTACTTCCCTAGATTTCTGCTGGGCCTTGTCTTCTTCGTTTCTAGTTCTAGAACAGGCAACTGTGATATTTAGATTTGCAGGAAGGATCCGAGAAAGTTCAATGCATCTGCAAAAGGAATCAAATACAAGATACCAGTGAAAGCAAAACACGAACGAATACAGAAACATACTTCTAGGATCATAAGAGATTCGTGCAGTTTAGAGAAAAGCGTAGCCGAGATGATTGGGAACAATGGGACCCCTTGGAAGAAAGACTACATAGTTGTCATTAAAACCTCTTGGGTAAATTTAAAGAAGCGGTATTCGAGGAATATTGTGCAGTAGTGTGTTGTCACCATCGTATATCTTTCTTAGGACCAACAAGAATAAAATACGAGAATTTAGGGCGCGTACAGAGGCGTTCAGACAGTGATTTTCCTCTCATAAGTACACGAATGGAATAGGATAGAAAATTCATTATATTCGTACAGAGTACAATCCGGCACGTGCTGTGCAATGGCTTGGGAAATATGCATATATATGTAGGTGGGTATCTTTTTATTCGTCGCGTGTGAGTGGCCAACGAGTAAAAAAGAACTATTCAGATGTTTGATAATTACGCAGCTCAGGTTCCAGTAAAGTTTCTTATTGATATCTTACTCTTATTTCAGTCCATATTCTTCGGTATCACTCATGGGTAAACTCTTGATCGGAAATGAAGAAAAAATTTTATTCCATTTTAAACCACTAAGGTTTTAATAGCCATATCGCACTTTCTCGGATACGGCTTCCAGAAGAGAAGGGAAAGCTTTCTAGGTTTAATATATTACTGTTGTGCAGTATGAATTCCCCGCCATAACGGAAGCTCCATTTTAGCAGACATTTTTCTCTTATACGTAGCGGCCGTAAAATACCCTCGACAAAAGAGCAGTTTGCAGAACTGCTGTGGGATGCCATTTATCTACAGTTGAAGTCAGAACAAAAAAAGAGAAAAGGAACAAGCTTTATGTCATACTGCGCTGATAAAGAATTACATTGCTATTTACTTGGGATGTTCTTTATTACTCAACAAAAGATATATCAAGCCTGAACACGGAACGGTCGCTATTCAGTGCTCCTCTATACAGTTAAGAAATAATTTCATAACACGTTTCGTAAACGGGTGTTAACACTACACTGACATTTACATCTACTTAGAATCGTCAGCTAAAAGCCGTAAAATCCACTTTGTGGACTTTTCTTCACATCCCATCTGGGAAAGTTAATATTTGCTAATACTTTCTTGTTTACCTAATGCGCTTCAGTCTGGAACAGCGCGACTGTTATGGTCACAGGTTTGAATCCTGTCTCGGGCATGGATGTGTGTGAAGTCCTTATGTTAATTAGGTTTAAGTAGTTCTAAGTTCTAGGGGACTGATGACCTCTGATGTTAAGTCCCATAGTGCTCAGAGCCATTTGAACCAATTGAGATTTTAGAAATCAAATATGGTTCAAATGGCTCTGAGCACTATGGGACTTAAGAGCTGTGGTCATCAGTCCCCTAGAACTTTCTTGTTTACCTAATGCGCTTCAGTCTGGAACCGCGCGACTGCTACGGTCACAGGTTTGAATCCTGTCTCAGGCATGGATGTGTGTGAAGTCTTTAGGTTAGTTAGGTTTAAGTAGTTCTAAGTTCTAGGGGACTGATGACCTCAGATGTTAAGTCCCATAGTGCTCAGAGCCATTTGAACCATTTGAGATTTTAGAAATCAAATATGGTTGAAATGGCTCTGAGCACTATGGGACTTAAGAGCTGTGGTCATCAGTCCCCTAGAACTTAGAATTACTTAAACCTAACTAACCTAAGGACATCACACACATCCATGCCCGAGGCAGGATTCGAACCTGCTACCGTAGCAGTCACGCGGTTCCGGACTGCGCGCCTAGAACCGCGAGACCACCGCGGCCGGCTTAGAAATCAGGTGAAGTGATTTAAGATGATTAATAATTACGGTATCCGGCCCAGTAAGGCAGTTACTGTTCGATAAATTAGTCATGACCTGAACAGTTGTTTTTAAATAATACTGATGACCTCAGATGTTTAGTCCCATAGGGCTCAGAGCCATTTGAACCATTTTGCTGCTGCTTCCTTCTTTCAGTAGTAGCTAGGGCAGTAACTTTGTAAGAAATTTTGATGACACTCCATTTATTTTGCATAAATATCACATTTTAGATAAATAATTTCATCTTCGCGTGAGATCATAAGCATGAAGATTGTTTTCGTGCAATGAAGTTGCGTTTGATAGTCGCCGCTTTCCCACGAGCATAAGGCGAAGAAGTTCCACAGTTATTGTCTTTTGTCTATATTTTAATATTTGGTACAGCTCTCTCCCACATAAAAACGTCTTCGTACCATCGAGAGCGGGTGTGTGGCTTGTGCATGATGCGTGCAGCACTTGGAGAAAGGCATCGAATTTGCGAAAACTGCGTATGTTTCACTAAGCACCCCACGCATGCAAGGGTTCACATATCCTGGCCTTCGTCCACTCTCTATGAACCTTTGCAGTTATAACTTATTGATCCAGAATAGGCATTTTATGAAAATAATTTATGTTAATTATAAGGTAGTCTACTGGGGCCTAAAACGAAAACATACAACTACTGAAATTGAATATCAGATTACCGAGTTTTACTGAAAGTGTAAGCTAATTAATTAAGTATTGCCAATTGAGACACAATTTTTTAATAAACGCAGACATGTCCTCCCCTTTCCCCCTTTATCTTACATTGCTATATACTTCTTACTATGTTTTTGTCGTAAAAAAACTGAAGTGTATTGCATAGATGTTGTATGTAAACAAAATAAAGGTATAAATAATGAAGATTCGTAAACATTACGAAGAAATTATTGTGGTTATTCACGGAATCTTTAAAAATCTGGATGGTATGAAAGAAACGTGAAAAGAAAAACTCTGTAGTACCAAACGAATTTCTTCCAGCCATCGTTTGGCTTACATATAACGTTAATTTCCCTTAAAATTCTTTAAAGATGACACAGTAACTGTATGTTGTATGCAAACCAAATACAGAATTATCATCTGCCGAGAAAATCTAAACTGACTCCACCTCAGTGTGTTGTGTGGGGACATACACTGAGGTGACAAAAGTCATGGGATTCTTCCTACTATCGAGTCGGAACTCCTTTTGCCCGGGGTGGTGCAGCAACTCGACGTGGTACGGAATCAACAATTGGTTGGAAGCGTGTTGCCTGTGCAGGATTTTGTGCACAAATTGACCTGTCGGTTATATCCCACAAATGTTTGATGGGATTCATGGCGGGCGTTCGAAATGTCCAGAAGGCTCTTCAAGTCAATCGCGAACAATTGTGGCCCGGCGACATGGCGCATTATCATCCATAAAAATTCCGTCTTTATTTGGGAACATGAAGTCCTTGAATGGCTGCAAATGGTCTCCAAGTAGCCATAGATTACCATTTCAAGTCAATGATCGGTTCGCTTGGACCAGAGGACCCAGTACATCACAGGTAAGCGCAGCCCACACCATTATAGAGCCACCACCAGCTTGCACAGTGCTTATTGACAGCCTAGGTCCATAGCTACGTGGGGTCTGCGCCAGTCTCGAACCCTACCAGCCGCTCTTACCAACTGAAATCGGGACTCATCTGACTAGTTCACGGTTTCTCAGTCTTCTAGGGACCAACCGACATGGTCACGAGCACAGGAGAGGCGCTGCAGGCGATGTCGTTCAGTTAGCAAAGACACTCGTGTCGTTCTTCTGCTGCCATACCACATTGACCCCAAAATTTCGCCGCTCTGTCCTACAGGATACGTTCGTACGTCGCACATTGATTTCTGCGGTTATTTCACGCAGTATGTTAGCACTGACAACTGTACGGAAACGCCGCTGCTCTCGGTCGTTACGTGAAGGCCGTCGGCCACTGCGTTGTCCGTGGTGAGAAATAATTCCACAGACTTGGTATTCTCAGCACACACTTGGTACTGTGGATCTCGGCATATTGAATTTGCTATCGATTTCCAATGTGTCTAGCTCCAACTACCATTCGCGTTCAAAATCTGTTAATTCACGTCGTGCCACCATAAACATGTCGGAAACCTTTTCACATGAATCAACTGAGTACAAATGACAGCTCCGCCAAAGCACCGTCGTTTGATATCTTGAGTACGCGATTCTATCGCCATCTGTATATGTGCACATCGCTGTTCCATGAATTTTGTTACCTCAGTGTAATGAGCTACGTGGATTTCGAACAACGCTGGAATCGGGGGCACTTCACTTTGCACTGCAAAACATTAAAGAGTCCCAAATGCATGTTAAAATTTTTGCAACAAGTTTGAATCTAACACGAAAAGTTCGGCTTATTAAGCAAGACAAATCTAACACACGGACAGAATCCACAAAAATGACTAGTCAAGGAGGGACATGTATCGAAATTAGACTACTTTTACAAGAAGCGAGATAGTTTACAAATGTACCTCATACAGCCGATACATTTTCAACTTGTAGTCATTGATATAAAGCACGGCTGCCCAGCACCCACCACAGAGACAAATTCCGCATCGCTTACATAAGACAGCAGTAGATTTTCTGCCCCTCAGAATCCTGTCTGTTCATCTCAACAAACTGAAACATTTTTGCTCTATCTGCTAATCGTTCATAGTAAATGTAGAACAAGTGCTTTTCGAAACAGTTCTGGCTTATTTAGGACGAGTGCTGCTCAATAAATGATTTTATTGTTTTAAGTAGATTTTTTAGACGTGCATTATTCATCACATTCAATGGGAAACTTTAAAGAGTCATGAAAATAAGGTAGACAGAAAATATGGATCAGTTCTAGCGTCCGATTCCACCCGTCGGCTTTAGCCCATGACGCAATGTGTGATGTTATTTTGTCTGAGCCGCAAATTGGTGTCAATGAACGTTAAATGATTTCTCTGGATTCCCTCGTTACGCGCGTATATTAAAAATTCGATGTGGATTGTTTTGATTTCATATCGTAATTTGTTTTCGGCATGTTTTGTTAACGAATGTAGCCGTGACTTACAAGATCTTGATTTCTCACGCAATTGCTGTTCTTTGTGGATGAGTCAGTTGTGTTTACGGCGAAAATTCTCATTCAGAAAATGACTGACCGTAAATCCACTAAAAGATTTTTGCAATCATTGGCCGTTACTGCAGAACTTTGCAAGTGCAGTATTTTTGGAAATTATATGGTTTTGACAAAGGTTCCATTATCACGAACTTCCGACGAATACATGTGGACTGATGACCTCAGAAGTTAAGTCCCATAGTGCTGAGAGCCATTTTTGAATACATGTGGAGGGGCAGAAAAAATAATATATGGAAATTCATACGCAAGGGGACGTGGTTCCTAAGATCGAGGCTGAATTTAGAAGTAATAGTCAGGCTAACCTACTATTTTTGCTATCAATATTCTTGCAGATCTGTCATGCACGAAGCAGGGGTTTCGTGTGGCACTGTAGCTGACTGGTTTTCATTTTGTAGAGAAGTATGCGGGGAATTTATAAAGTATAGGGGATCATTGCGAGGCCAGGGGTTACAGTTGAAGTAGATGAGTCACATTTTGGAAAGAGAATGTACGAAAGGCGGCATGAGGTTGTTGGGCTTTGGGCTCTTATAGTAGTAGTTTATGTAGGGGATGGTGCTGATGTTGTATTTAGGGTCGTACCAAACTGCACAAAGGAAGTGTTGACATCATTAATAGTATAATATGTGGAAGAAGGTTCCGTAGTCATGTCGGATGGGTTTGCTTCGTACAAGGGGTTGGTCGTGAATCACAATATTCAGTTTAAAGATTACAAGATGTGGGCATGTACCAATACTTTTTGGGGGCGGTAAAATCTGTTGTCGGGCGGGGAAAGAGAATGACTTCAGTGTTGCAAGACCATTTAGATGATTACTGTTGGAGGAAGATTAGTCCTAAAGGTTATTGTCTATTTCTTGCATTTGCCTCGTTTTGTTCGTTAGGTGATGGTGGGTCTGATACTTTTTTCTTGTTTTACGTTGCGTTTTCTTTTGTTACTGTACTCTGCGATTACTACTTTTTTGGTTTCTCTGGGGGGAGGTTTTTCTGTCGTTTTAATATTTTCTGGTGACAATGGTGGGCCAAGGGGGATTGCAGTGTCTTTGCCGGAGGGTTTATGTGATTGACTCGTGGTATCATTTTTTTTATTATTTTAAATTTTTGCGTATGGTTGAGGGCGGGTGGTAGGGAAGAACTGATTTGGATGGTACCTTTTCCGTGCCTGGCAGTTAGTGTTTCTTATTAATTTTTTCATTATTTATTCTAGATTTTTCGTATTTCGTTATAGTTTGACCTCCTAACATTATGATTCTTTGTTAGGTCCTTATTTCGTTCTTCTTGTCAGCCTCAATCTTTCACTCCTTTAGAAGTTCATATCTGGCAAGTTCCTTTTCATGTAGCCACTGTTATGTTTTCCTTTTCGATGTTTTTGCCGAACTTCTCTTAATTACACTTTGATTCCTGATGTATCAATTTCACTGAGTGTTACTTTGGAGCTACTGTAGCTAGTGTCACTTTCGTGTAGTATAGTTATAGGTTGCAAGATTTGGTCATATTTGCCTTTTATTTTTTTGAGTGAGCAGTAATGCTGAAACATCCCGTTAGAAAAATTAATAAATTACAGTGCTGATAAACCTCTTACGTCATTCGATTTTCAAACAGCTGAGCAGAACTGAACGTACTCAGACATTTCTCTCTTTACATATTCTGATCAACACTAAACTGAAACACAATATTTTTAGCGCAAAGCAATCTGACTTTCAATAATCCCTACAGAAGAATGGCCCTGACTGACAAAAATCTATACCTGTGAATCACGTACCTCACAAAAATCTTCGTTATTCGAGCTACTACAATACAGCGAGCGCCAATACTGCCAGCTAAATAAAAGATTCTAACTACTGAAGGCACTATATATATATATATTATGAAGGTAAAGTAGTTAGTGCCTTCAGTAGTTAGAATATATATATCAGTTCATGATGGATACACGTCTAGATCATCAGCTCTCAAAACTCCACCATCGCTCTCCCCACATCCACCACTGCTAGCGGCTCACCTCCAACTGCGCAACGCTACGCGCTGTTCACATCTAACTGCCCAACACTATAATAGCGAGTATTTCAACAATGCCAACCAGTCACAGACTGCACACAGAAAAACCAGTGATTTTCACACAGAGGGCTACGTGGCGTTACCAACATAAAAACCTAAACAGCCTACTTACAATGCGTGCACGGATTTCCGTTTTTTGAAAGTTTAGTCGTATTCTGCAGTTCACTAACAAGATCATTTTTTAAACAGGTTTCTTATATGTTATAAGATTTTTGCACTTGTAATTGCTGTCTGTACTACTGCGTAACAGTAATATTGGAATCGGTAACTAGAAATGATCTCCTATCTAGGTTACTTCTAGTTACCGATTCCAAATATTCGATGATTCATTACTTACATCGTTTTTCCAGTACATTTGGAAAATATAATACCATATCTGCACTCGTAATTCCTCTCTTAAGTTTTGCGAAACAGTTAGTAATTTCGGAATCGGTGACTAGAATTGACCTATATATGAGGTCATTTGTAGTTACGGACTCAATTTATTCGAAAGTTCATCACTCGGATCTTTTTCCAGTAGTTATCCCACACGTAAAGACATTTTTGCGCTTGTAGTTGCTCTCTGAATTACCAAGAAACAGCTACAGGCATAGGTCTTACATAGGTCAATTCTAGTTACCGATTACACTATTCGTTAATTTTCAGTGAATTTTCATTACCTGAGTACCTGCTTTGTTTAAGATTTATGGTGTTACTTTCTCCATATTATACGTTAGTAATTCTTATTTCTTATAATTCGCTTTATTTTTCCGTTGTTGTGTTCTATTTTAATTTCTCCCCCGCCCTGTACTCCAACTATCCTGTGCTTCTCCCATCTGAATCAATAAACAATAATAGAATTTACGTAATTTTGCAATATGACGATTTCATCTTGCGCTATGCTGTAATACAGTTTATGGTTCTCTGTTCCCCTCCACTCGCACAAATTACGACGATAATTCTAATTAAACACAATTTGTTTACACTCGTGTTCTCATTTATTTCGGTTATCTTCAACCCGTTCACATGTAATTCACGATTAAATAATAATAACGTTAAATGTATTGGGAGTACGCATTAGGAGTGATTTAAAATGGAATGATCATATAAAGTTGATCGTCGGTAAAGCAGATGCCAGACTGAGATTCATTGGAAGAATCCTAAGGAAATGCAATCCGACAACAAAGGAAGTAGGTTACAGTACGCTTGTTCGCCCAATGCATGAATACTGCTCAGCAGTGTGGGATCCGCACCAGGTAGGGTTGATAGAAGAGATAGAGAAGATCCAACGGAGAGCAGCGCGCTTCGTTACAGGATCATTTAGTAATCGCGAAAGCGTTACGGAGATGATAGATAAACTCCAGTGGAAGACTCTGCAGGAGAGACGCTCAGTAGCTCGGTACGGGCTTTTGTTAAAGTTTCGAGAACATACCTTCACCGAAGAGTCAAGCAGTATATTGCTCCCTCCTACGTATATCTCGCGAAGAGACCATGAGGATAAAATCAGAGAGATTAGAGCCCACACAGAAGCATACCGACAATCCTTCTTTCCACGTACAATACGAGACTGGAATAGAAGGGAGAACCGATAGAGGTACTCAGGGTACCCTCCGCCACACACCGTCAGGTGGCTTGCGGAGTACGGATGTAGATGTAGATGTAGATTTTATCGCGTGCTATATTCTTTTGTTTGCGAGTGGGATCTGTTCCTTCATAGATGTCATAGTGTCAGTGTCGCCCTAACCGCCGTCTGCTTCACGTCTGCTGTGCAGCGAGCTACCTTAATTTAAGTATTATCTGTATTTTTCTTACTTGTCACTTCTTCTTCGGTATGTTTTTGCTTTTAGGAAGCTTTAATAGTCGAGTGCTATTAAGTGTTCCATAGATCTCGTGTTTGTTTTGAATACAGTCAGAGAGTCCCTTTAGTCAGCCATAGTGCTAGTAGTGCTAGTGTTTGTTTTCAATACAGTCCAGAGACAGGTAGTGCTATTTTCCTTGTTTTCTACAAGAAGTGGTTAGCAATCACAATTAGCCAATAATCAACCGCCTTTAGTGAATTAGCAGTCTAGTTAAAAGTTGATTAACACTCTATAGTAAATTGATTTCTTAAGATGGATAGGATGTGTGGCTGCTGTGTACGGACGCAGGAGGAGCTGGCCACTCTTCGCGAACAGCTGAGCGTGTTGATGGCCGCGGTCAGCCGTCTTCAGGCTGCTGCCTCGGAGTGTAGCGGCAGTAGGGAGTCTGGTGCGTCGCAAGGTACACCCCAGGTATTACATGCTTCACCCACTGTCCCTGCTGTCGAGACATCTTCGCGGGTACCGGGCGCGGTTGGGCCACCCTCTCCCCAAGGGGAGTGGCGGGTTCAGCGGCGCACGAGGCGGAGGGTCAATGTGGAGGCTGGCCGTGTGGCATCGCCCGCTCTGCCTGTCTACATCTACATCTACATGACTACTCTGCAATTCACATTTAAGTGCTTGGCAGAGGGTTCATCGAACCACAATCATACTATCTCTCTACTATTCCACTCCCGAACAGCGAGCGGGAAAAACGAACACCTAAACCTTTCTGTTCGAGCTCTGATTTCTCTTATTTTATTTTGATGATCATTCCTACCTATGTAGGTTGGGATCAACAAAATATTTTCGCATTCGGAAGAGAAAGTTGGTGACTGAAATTTCGTAAAAAGGTCTCGCCGCGACGAAAAAGTCTATGCTGTAATGACTTCCATCCTAACTCGTGTATCATATCTGCCACACTCTCTCCCCTATAACGTGATAATACAAAACGAGCTGCCCTTTTTTGCACCCTTTCGATGTCCTCCGTCAATCCCACCTGGTAAGGATCCCACACCGTGCAGCAATATTCTAACAGAGGACGAACGAGTGTAGTGTAAGCTGTCTCTTTAGTGGACTTGTTGCATCTTCTAAGTGTCCTGCCAATGAAACGCAACCTTTGGCTCGCCTTCCCGACAGTATTATCTGTGTGGTCCTCCAACTGAAGTTGTTCGTAATTTTAACATCCAGGTACTTAGTTGAATTGACAGCCTTGAGAGCCTGTGAGTGGACATGTGGCCGCTCCTTCAGCAAGGTCTGAGCAGGCACACGGGGGGAGGGGTTTATTAGTTATTGGGAGCTCCAACGTTAGGCGGGTGATGGAGCCCCTTAGGGAAATAGCGGAAAGGTCGGGGAAGAAGGCCAGTGTTCACTCTGTCTGCTTGCCGGGGGGTCTCATCCGAGATGTGGAGGAGGCCCTACCGGCGGCGATAGAGAGCACTGGGTGCACCCGACTGCAAATTGTTGCTCATGTGGGCACCAATGACTCCTGCCGTCTGGGTTCAGAGGTCATCCTCAGTTCGTACAGGCGGTTGGCGGAGTTGGTGAAGGCGGAAAGCCTCGCTCGCGGGGTGGAATCAGAGCTAACTATTTGTAGTATCGTTCCCAGAACCGATCGCGGTCCTCTGGTTTGGAACCGAGTGGAAGGCTTAAACCAGAGGCTCAGACGATTCTGCGGAGAGCTGGGGTGCAAATTTCTCGACCTCCGCTATCGGGTGGAGAAATGTAGGGTCCCCCTGAATAGGTCAGGCGTGCACTACACGCCGGAAGCGGCTACGAGGGTAGCGGAGTACCTGTGGAGTGCACATGGGTTTTTTTTAGGTTAGAGAATTCCCTCCCTAGGCCCGACAAGACGCCTCCTAGGACGCGGCAAGGCAGGAGTAGGCAAAATGCAACAAGGCATAACAATATTAATGTGCTAATAGTCAACTGCAGGAGCGTCTATAGAAAGGTCCCAGAACTGCTCTCATTAATAAACGGTCACAACGCCCATATAGTACTAGGAACAGAAAGTTGGCTGAAACCAGACGTAAACAGTAATGAAATCCTAAACTCTGATGGGAATGTATACCGTAGAGATAGGCTGGAGAGTGAAGGGGGAGGCGTGTTTATAGCGATAAGAAGTGCAATAGTATCAAAGGAAATTGACGGAGATTCGAATTGTGAAATGATTTGGGTGAAGGTCACGGTTAAAGCAGGCTCAGACATGATAAATGGATGTCTCTATAGGCCCCCGGGCTCAGCAGCTGTTGTGGCTCAGCACCTGAAGAATAATTTGGAAAATATTTCGAGTAGATTTCCCCACCATGTTATAGTTCTGGGTGGAGATTTTAATTTGCCGGATATAGACTGGGAAACTCAAACGTTCATAACGGGTGGCAGGGACAAAGAATCCAGTGAAATATTTTTAAGTGTTTTATCTGAAAACTTCCTTTAGCAGTTAAACAGAAAACCGACTCGTGGCGATAACATATTAGACCTTCTGGTGACAAACAGACCCGAACTATTTGAATCAGTTAATGCAGAACAGGGAATCAGCGATCATAAAGCGGTTACTGCATCGATGATTTCAGCCGTAAATAGAAATATTAAAAAAGGTAGGAAGATTTTTCTGTTTAGCAAAAGTGACAAAAAGCAGATTACAGAGTACCTGACGGCTCAACGCAAAAGTTTTGTCTCAAGTGCAGATAGTGTTGAGGATCAGTGGACAAAGTTCAAAACCATGGTACAATATGCGTTAGATGAGTATGTGCCAAGCAAGATCGTAAGAGATGGGAAAGAGCCACCGTGGTACAACAACCGAGTTAGAAAACTGCTGCGGAAGCAAAGGGAACTTCACAGCAAACATAAACATAGCCAAAGCCTTGCAGACAAACAAAAATTACGCGAAGCGAAATGTAGTGTGAGAAGGGCTATGCGAGAGGCTTTCAATGAATTCGAAAGTAAAGTTCTATGTACTGACTTGGCAGAAAATCCTAAGAAATTTTGGTCCTATGTCAAAGCGGTAGGTGGATCAAAACAAAATGTCCAGACACTCTGTGACCAAAATGGTACTGAAACAGAGGATGACAGACTAAAGGCCGAAATACTAAATGTCTTCTTCCAAAGCTGTTTCACAGAGGAAAACTGCACTGTGCTTCCTTCTCTAGATTGTCGCACAGTTGACAAAATGGTAGATATCGAAGTAGACGACAGAGGAATAGAGAAACAATTAAAATCGCTCAAAAGAGGAAAGGCCGCTGGTTCTGATGGGATACGAGTTCGATTTTACACAGAGTACGCGAAGGAACTTGCCCCCCTTCTTGCAGCGGTGTACCGTAGGTCTCTAGAAGAGCGAAGCGTTCCAAAGGATTGGAAAAGGGCACAGGTCATCCCTGTTTTCAAGAAGGGACGTCGAACACATGTGCAGAACTATAGACCTATATCTCTAACGTCGATCAGTTGTAGAATTTTGGAACACGTATTATGTTCGAGAATAATGTCTTTTCTGGAGACTAGAAATCTACTCTGTAGGAATCAGCATGGGTTTCGAAAAAGACGGTCGTGTGAAACCCAGCTCGCGCTATTCGTCCACGAGACTCAGAGGGCCTTAGACACGGGTTCACAGGTAGATGCCGTGTTTCTTGACTTCCGCAAGGCTTTTGACACAGTTCACCACAGTCGTTTAATGAACAAAGTAAGAGCACACGGACTATCAGATCAATTGTGTGATTGGATTGAGGAGTTCCTAGATAACAGAACGCAGCATGTCATTCTCAATGGAGAGAAGTCTTCCGAAGTAAGAGTGATTTCAGGTGTGCCGCAGGGGAGTGTCATGGGACCGTTGCTATTCACAATATACATAAATGACCTGGTGGATGACATCGGAAGTTCACTGAGGCTTTTTGCAGATGATGCTGTGGTGTATCGAGAGGTTGCAACAATGGAAAATTGTACTGAAATGCAGGAGGATCTGCAGCGAATTGACGCATGGTGCACGGAATGGCAATTGAATCTCAATGTAGACAAGTGTAATGTGATGCGAATACATAGAAAGATAGGTCCCTTATCATTTAGCTACAAAATAGCAGGTCAGCAACTGGAAGCAGTTAATTCCATAAATTATCTGGGAGTACGCATTAGGAGTGATTTAAAATGGAATGATCATATAAAGTTGATCGTCGGTAAAGCAGATGCCAGACTGAGATTCATTGGAAGAATCCTAAGGAAATGCAATCCGACAACAAAGGAAGTAGGTTACAGTACGTTTGTTCGCCCAATGCTTGAATACTGCTCAGCAGTGTGGGATCCGCACCAGGTAGGGTTGATAGAAGAGATAGAGAAGATCCAACGGAGAACAGCGCGCTTCGTTACAGGATCATTTAGTAATTGCGAAAGCGTTACGGAGATGATAGATAAACTCCAGTGGAAGACTCTGCAGGAGAGACGCTCAGTAGCTCGGTACGGGCTTTTGTTAAAGTTTCGAGAACATACCTTCACCGAAGAGTCAAGCAGTATATTGCTCCCTCCTACGTATATCTCGCGAAGAGACCATGAGGATAAAATCAGAGAGATTAGAGCCCACACAGAAGCATACCGACAATCCTTCTTTCCACGTACAATAAGAGACTGCAATAGAAGGGACAACCGATAGAGGTACTCAGGGTACCCTCCGCCACACACCGTCAGGTGGCTTGCGGAGTATGGATGTAGATGTAGATGTAGATGTAGATTGTCAATTGCAGCATCTTTGCCTTACGTATGACGTCATTGGTCAAAGCCGACGGGTGGAATCGGACTCTAGAATTTATCCGAAAATTTGTGTTCAACAACCCATTTATAGTAAGTTTATTAGAGATGGAGCACAAGCTTTGATAGAAAGAATGAGAATGGCAGCCTGGCATGTCCGTTTAAATGAACCATCTCGGTATTTACCTTAAAGGAAAACACACTAAATCTAAATAAAGCTGGACAGTTGGAGATTTGAACCAGCTTACTTCCGAAAACAAAGACCGGTGTAGGGGTACTAACGTAGAGGACAAAAATTGCTGTGTTGATTTCACAAAAGAAGCTATCCAGCAGCCTCAGTGGGTGTCAACAGACGCTGCACTTTTTCTTCTGACCTAGCGCTCTCAGGTGTTTACTTTTTACGCCTTTTTTCAAAGACAATAAACATGATTCATTTCCAGATGAAAATGCGATCAAACTTGGCATGAAGAGGTCTTCAGCTCTGAATCGATAGGTTTCAACAAACGTGCAATCGAAATACTGTCTTTGTACTGTCAGACTAAGATGTTGTGAGAGAATATATCGTTGATGAGTACTTTTCCTTTTGCAGAGACGAAGCTGAGGCAACTGAAAAGAAGTGTTTGGTACTATGACATCCTCCTCCGGTATAGCTGGATCAGTCGACCAACTCGATCATTTCCAACACCTAAACCACTTACTATATCAGCACTCCTAATATGGCCTACTTTGGCACTGAAATCGCAAATCACTGTGGTAATCCCAGTTAGTTTGTTGAAATACGGGAATGTCTTGACTTGGTGTAAAAAGTTTCGATATCATCATCTGATGAATCAAAAGTTGGGTGTACAGCTGGATGACATTCAGCAGAGTGCATTTTGCATTGAACTGTAAGAAAATGATTCTGTTGAACACAGGAACAAATTTCTTGACAGATTTGTTGATAACTGGGTGTAGCATGAGCCCTGCTCCGTTGAAATTGTGCTAATCGTAGTTACCCGCATAATATGTTTGATAACCATTGTCATATTTTACCGAATTAGGCCAACTGTTCTTACGTCAAGCTACATGGCTGCGAGTGGTACAACATTCCTTGTAGTCACGTTAGACATTATGCGTCAATACCCTTGCAAATCGGGCATCTTCGGTCTCTTCGGTCATTGTGTGGTCATGGGCACGTCCAAACAATGCAGTTCCTATCTTTCATTCTGTCACACCTCTGCTAGAGAAGGAGGTTATCATCGAAACAACCGGTTTTTGGTTATATCGGTTTTCTTCAACGCCAGTTTAACCGGAGTGTTAAAACCGCTCAAAATAACCGGTTTCTTAAATAACCGATTTTTTGTTTTTAAGTCCTATTATTTCCTGTAATACACGCAGAGATCGAAAAAAGATTCAAAAATTTTTACTCTGTGTGTTTCAGGATGAATGAAATCAAAATACTAAATTAAATAGGCAAATAAGAGAAAATTTAGTCAGTCTACTGTTCGCTACTTTTCAAGAAAAGTGGTAAATGGTTGAATACTGCAAAAAATCCCCAGTATTCTCATATTAATTGTAATTTTTGAAACTCTGTTCAAATATCATCTTATAATCGAGTATCGTACCAATATTTGGGAATTAGGAATAGTGAGTGCTAAAAGGTTGAAGAATATTTTTCGTGTTAATTTGTTCGTTTCCAAGTGTTACGTGCCGATAAAGGCATATTACGTAGACACAGGCAACAGATGAGCTACTGTAAATTTTTATTGTAAACTATGAATAACTGTTAAATTATAGTTTTTCTCCATATATGATGTCGCAAGTTTGTTACGCCTCCTCTAGTTCTTAATCTTTTAGAGTAAAGGGAGCGCAATACTTCATCTGTACCACAATTCATAAAGTACTTCCAGACTAGGGACGGTGCCATTTTGTAATACAACTAACGTCGGACGACGACACCATATAGACAAGACGCTGCATGTATACGCATATCGTCTAACAGACCATGCCACATGATAACAGGTTCATTATTGTCTCAGCGATGCTGTACCAATTCTTACGCCATGCTCTTGTTACTCTTTTCTGCCGACACTGTTATTAAAATAACACTGATCTCTTTTGTCATTTTCTATAACACAATATTTCAAATCATTAGGAATTTTATAAACAAAAATTACTCGTTTTTTAAGAAAGGTTTATTTAAATACCAAAAATTTTAGCACTTCTCTATGGCAAAGTGATATTTCGGTTTACTATCTGGTTATTAGCAAAAAATTAAAACCCCTGTTACAGCCCAGACGAAACAAATACCGAAAAATACCGGTTATTCAGAGCTAAAATACCAGTATCGGTTTTTACGGGTCGCTTTTTCCCACCCCTAGCCTCTACGCCGATCCATATTGCGCTGATTCCGTACAAACGACTAGCAGGTACATACCACTTCAATCTCATGTCTTACGGGAGCGATGGAAGTTCACTGGACTATCTGGTACTGGCCTCAAGCCTTCTACAGCGCTCCAAACCAAACAGTGTTCTCTTCTTAACGCCAGTGGGCTTACTTAGACTACATGAAGTTCTTAAGATGTTCAGCACTAATCAATGTAATGAGATTTGTTATTAACCTACGTTCATTTCAAGTCACATGGGACTATTTGTTGTGCAGGAGATTCGCGATAAATATAAGCTACGAAAGAAGCTCATTTAGAGACATATTCAATGTGAAATCTGACTGCAGTGCTGTCAGAATCTGATTTCTTGTTCGCCTTAAGCTTTCTTAATTACTTTTCAGTATCGGGGATGCTTATAAGGATGTCCCTTATATGATAGCCAGTGTTGCGGTCATAGGTCTGTACGGTAGTATCCTCATGCAAAAATACACTCCTGGAAATGGAAAAAAGAACACATTGACACCGGTGTGTCAGACCCACCATACTTGCTCCGGACACTGCGAGAGGGCTGTACAAGCAATGATCACACGCACAGCACAGCGGACACACCAGGAACCGCGGTGTTGGCCGTCGAATGGCGCTAGCTGCGCAGCATTTGTGCACCGCCGCCGTCAGTGTCAGCCAGTTTGCCGTGGCATACGGAGCTCCATTGCAGTTTTTAACACTGGTAGCATGCCGCGACAGCGTGGACGTGAACCGTATGTGCAGTTGACGGACTTTGAGCGAGGGCGTATAGTGGGCATGCGGGAGGCCGGGTGGACGTACCGCCGAATTGCTCAACACGTGGGGCGTGAGGTCTCCACAGTACATCGATGTTGTCGCCAGTGGTCGGCGGAAGGTACACGTGCCCGTCGACCTGGGACCGGACCGCAGTGACGCACGGATGCACGCCAAGACCGTAGGATCCTACGCAGTGCCGTAGGGGACCGCACCGCCACTTCCCAGCAAATTAGGTACACTGTTGCTCCTGGGGTATCGGCGAGGACCATTAGCAACCGTATCCATGAAGCTTGGCTACGGTCCCGCACACCGTAAGGCTGTCTTCCGATCACGCCCCAACATCGTGTAGCCCGCCTCCAGTGGTGTCGCGACAGGCGTGAATGGAGGGACGAATGGAGACGTGTCATCTTCAGCGATGAGAATCGCTTCTGTCTTGGTGCCAATGATGGTCGTATGCGTGTTTGGCGCTGTGCAGGTGAGCGCCACAATCAGGACTGCATACGACCGAGGCACACAGGGCCAACACCCGGCATCATGGTGTGGGGAGCGATCTCCTACACTGGCCGTACAACTCTGGTGATCGTCGAGGGGACACTGAATAGTGCACGGTACATCCAAACCGTCATCGAACCCATCGTTCTACCATTCCTAGACCGGCAAGGGAACTTGCTGTTCCAACAGGACAATACACGTCCGCATGTATCCCGTGCCACCTAATGTGCTCTAGAAGGTGTAAGTCAACTATCCTGGCCAGAAAGATCTCCGGATGTGTCCCCCATTGAGCATGTTTGGGACTGGATGAAGCGTCGTCTCATGCGGTCTGCACGTCCAGCACGAACGCTGGTCCAACTGAGGCGCCTGGTGGAAATGCCATGTCAAGCCGTTCCATAGGACTACATCCAGCATCTCTACGATCGTCTCCATGGGAGAATAGCAGCCTGCATTGCTGCGAAAGGTGGATATACACTGTACTAGGGCCGACATTGTGCATGCTCTGTTGCCTGTGTCTATGTGCCTGTGGTTCTGTCAGTGTGATCATGTGATGTATCTGACCCCAGGAATGTGTCAATAAATTTTCCCCTTCCTGGGACAATGAATTCACGGTGTTCTTATTTCAATTTCCAGGAGTGTATTTCAGAGTACTGTCCTCTTCAGTCTCAACGCTAGACGCATCCACGACAAACTGAATGTAAGCTACGGCTCGTTCACCACTTTAACGTAATATCAGAACTTTCTAGACTTTGCTGATCGATGTTTAACAAAGATCTGACTGAAAATTATTGCAGATTTCACGCATGGCCCTTCTCTAGGATGCACATTTTCTCTATACAGAGTAAATCAGAACTCCACCGACAAAGTTTCAGGGGTGGCGGTGTGGATCATAACCAGGAATAAAAATCAAGTAAATATGGGCTGAGTTCTGGTACACCCCATATGTTTACCTACAGTCTTCTCTGTTACGAGAGCGTAAAAGTGTCTGTTTTCACAACATTCTGCTAATGGTACCAGTGAAAAAGTGGGCTTTTGCCATCTATTACTATTTTATTTCAAAGACATCTGGTTATTAAAGTTTGAGAGGTGCCATGCCTTTACATTGCACACAGTGACTTGCCCCCTCTCATATTTATATCTTACTCTGAGTAATTCGATTTTGGGAAGTATAGCCGAATATGGTCATTACAAGGCTAGTATTGATAAATCAGAAGATATGAATATTTTCCTCTCTAATTGCATGCGGTGAAAAGTTGCTATTCCTTCACACGCGGACTTCCACGCAGCGTCTCTCGTCACCCGGGTGGTCCGGTGACAAGCGGGTTCTGCTGATCTTGAAAGGGGTATGCCGAAAGGTGTGAGGGAGTCGAGTGGATGCTGTCCAGACGCCGACATTGTCATAAGAGCGGGGTCGACTCGTCCACAGGGGCCTGAAGGAGCGGCTGTATTTGTATGCTGCGTGCGTAGAACCACAGAGATGACATGTAAAGCCAATAGGTTGTCGAACATGATCAGCATCCGACACCAGAGTAATCACCACGCCGACAGATACGTAAGGAAATTTTTTTTACTGTTAAGCATGTAAAAAGCAGACCCGGTGCTTGTAAATATGTTATTGTAATGACAAATATGTAGGTAGTGTTCGTCATCTTCCTCGTGTAATCCTCATGCACTGGCCAGTACCCAGCATACGCTAGTAAATTAAAAAGATGTAAGTTCTGTATGCCGCATCTGAAAATGAGCTTGAAAATGCTCAATACTAGTGTACGGGCATAAATTTCAAAAAAAAAATTTCAAAAAAAAATTTCAAAAGTGATCAGGAGAATGTGCTGGCCTGGGCAACAGTGTATCGACGTAGGTCAGCACAGCACAGGAAACATGAGGTCTTACTTTATCTTGTTGAAAATGAAGTATCTCAATGGCCCCAAGTGACTGGCGCCCGAGAGGACAGACCACGAAGGTGTGACAGAGCCACAGGCCTTAACACGCCAATAATACAGCGGCTGCTGTCCAATTTACTGGCCATGCGAAATTTATCGGTTATGCGAAATACTGGTCATCGTGCTTTATACCCAGCGATACCCTATACCGTCACACCTAGTACTGGGTGCGTGTGGCAATAAAAAATGCAGTTTGGCAACGTTCATTCTCCTCGAAATTTCTGCACTGGGATTCGTCTCAAAAGACGGTGAGGTGTCATTCCTGTGTCCAGTGTTGTAAGTGGAAGCACCATTCTCGGCGACTGTCTCTCTGATAGAGCATCAACGGAAGATGCGTCAGCGATCTCCGTGGTAACAGTACTTGGTGTTCCAGTCGTTACAGCACTTGACGTGTGGGAGCTGTCACAAGTCCATTTCCTGATTCTAGGTACGTGATGCTGCTGTCGAATCTGTACGGCCGGGCGAACATGTCTGTCTTCTCGAGTGCCAGTCGCGCAGGGCAGTTGAGATTCTGCATTGCGTTGAGCGTGGCCCTCCTGAACCCATCAATATCATAACGGCATGACAGTCGTGGTGGCCAAACAAGAGTAGCATAGTCGCGGAACGATGGACCACTCTCGATAGTCCAATATACAGCCGCTATCGAATGCCGTATAAGTTTCTCCTTCTTAAATGAAGCATGAAGCTATCTACTTACAAACAACCAAAATTAAAATACGATATCTGAGTAAAGAATTTGTTACGTAATCTTTTATTATATGCAGATTGTATATGGCATTACTCCCACCTACAAGGTGCGGTTGCTCTGAACTGCTGATCAGAGTCCAATGTTCGATTGTTTTGAGTCCATGACAGTTGTGATCATAGCATCTTATAATTCTCAGCATGTTTTTACTCGTTATCGATGTATAGTTTTCTTCGCTCACAGGAAGCTGCAGGAGAGCATTTACTTACATGTCAGTGCTTCATCTCCATAAGGTTCTAAATAATGTTGTCTTAATCTTCCATCTGCGTCTCTGCCTTACAAATCCCAATCTTCATTATTCAAGTAGTCAGAAACAATCTGAAAAGCTCGTAAGGATGTTGAATGATAAGCTGTGCTAAGAAATAACTGTTCAGAAACAAATTCGATACGTTGAGCCGTTTCCGAGTTAAGTACCAGTGAAATTAGCAAATCAGGAAGTTGTACGCGCAAATACAAGCGGAGAAAGTGTCACCAAACGTGTTCTTTGTCTAGTTTTATAAAACCGAACGAGATAGATATCGCAATGATCAAACAGGAGCTAATATGCTCAGCAGTCTCGTTCGTTACTATTTGCGCTATGAGGAGAACTGTCACTAATTTTACCTGGCGGGGCATTTAGATTTGCGCAAGGTGGCCTGACTGGTTAACTTCAATGCTAATAAGATCTGAAACAGCTCAACATATATTTTTTTTTTTCCTTAACAGTTATTTCTCAGCATAGCCCACCCTGCAACACCCTTACCAGTTTTCAGACTGTTTCTGGCCACCCTGTATGTGTGTTAATAGAACCTTTCTACAGCACATGTTAGGGTGTACACATAACGGAACAGTGTCAACCGTTATTTCCTGTTTGAACACTACAGCTGGGCTGAACAGCGCATAGGAACTCAGCAAGGTTCAAACTTCAAAATATTTCGGAACAAATGTACCACACTTCACTTTTTCTTTTGTTAAAGATCGTAGAAAATTTACAAAATCAGCTCCATATTATTTGGAAAGTTTTGCTTCATCGTCATAATTAAATTAATGCGGGAATCGTGATCAGGTAGATTTACACCACTGGTGCGCATTCTTCTTTGGATATCTTTGAAGATAGATGGGTGAACACTCCAGTAGGAAATACAAAATAATATGGCTGCAAGACGTCTGCAGAGCTTAGAGCTTACATATAACTACGTTAACAGTTGCACTTTTCCAGCATACTATGCATCGTGCCTCAGAAAAATTGCTGTTCTTGGTGTATTGCGGTGTGAGTGCCGCTTACGGAGTTGCAGAGTGATGCTTCTCTTACGCTGTCACCTACAACGTATTTGGACCAAGACCGAATGGAAGAACGTATACTTCACGGAATAACCGTGTTTCAGTTTTCGGGAAGCTGTTCGTTACTACGCATTCATCATGACCTTCTCGCCGATGAAGATATCCTCCGCATGGTTCTGAATCACACAGATCGTGTCTGGAGAGACCAGTTGAAGCTCGTATGTCTCCATTCTGTTGTTTCTCAGGACTGGGATCGTCTGCCAAGGTGTTCTCAACAACTTCATTAAGATTGCGCCATGCCGCTTGCCTATATGTTATTTATTTAGTCCAAGAGATCTTCCTTTTTTTTAAAATCGGAGAGGTTCGGTTTAAGATATTTTCTAATTATCTGTTTCGGGCAAAAATTTGTGCCAAATCTCGCTTGTGTTAACCTGACTAGGAAGACGTGTGGAACCAAATTTGACGTTGTGCACTCTGTTTCTGATTTTCATATTTATCCTAAACGGGCAGATTTCTATAGACAGTAAGCCCCACTTCATCTACATTTATGTGGCACAATTTTCAGAATTACTTTTCCTGGAATTTAGAAAAACCATGGAAATATTTAATCTGTAGAAATGTGTTAGTGGCCATAAGTAGATCCCTCCAGAATTATTATGTTTTAGTGTGATCTCGTGTCTGTTGATTGTTAGCGTCTATTATAATGAATTGTATATAAGTTGTTCCCATTTGGGTTTTAGGTGTGTGGGTAGAGGCTAAACGTTGGCATTTGGAGAGCTGCAGGGCTGAGTAACTTCCACAGTGATGTCAGGAGACAGTAGTGCGAGATCACGCGGCTGAGTATTACCCTGCCACAGGTAAAATCCGCCTGGGGCACGCGCAACCGCCCACTCGCGTCTACTCCCAGGCACGTGACCTTAGGGCAGCGCGCTGTGAAATGTTAACGTAAACACAGATACTCCATCAGACCTTAACAAACAATTACTGAACGAATGGCTATCGACTAGAACTGTATTTTATAGCAATGAGTTTCGCAGCTTGTCGATAATACAAAAATGAAATGTAATGTTTAACTAGGCTCTACATTTAAATAATGGCATGTCCGCTTTCTTAAAGTGATTTTTGAAATTTTCGTGGACGTTTTCTGATTTAACTAAGGCGTTTGATTGTGTTGATCACCAAATATTGCTCCAGAAGTTGGACCATTACGGAATACGGGGACTAGCTCACAATTGGTTCGCTTCTTACTTTAGCAACAGACAGCAAAAGGTTATTGTTCACGGTGTTGAGAATGGCAGTTATGTGGGGTCTGAGTGAGGTACGGTTAAGTGGGGGGTGCCCCAGGGATCAGTGCTGGGGCCACTCCTGTTCCTGATTTGTATAAATGTTATGTCCTCTAGTATTACTGCTAACTTTAAAATATTTCTGTTTGCGGATGACACTAGCTAGGTAGTAAGGGATGTTGTATGCAACGCTGGTTCGGTTTGAAATAGTGCAGTTCATGACCTAAGTTCATGACTTGTAGAAAATAAACTAACGCTAAATCACAGTAAGACTCAGTTTTTACAGTTTCTAACACACAATTCAACAAAACCCGCCGATTTAATTTCACAGAATGGGAATATGAATAGTGAAAATGAACAGTTCAAATTTCTAGGTGTTCAGATAGATAGTAAACTGCCCTTGGAAAGCCCACGTTCAGGGTGTTGTTCAAAGACTTAATGCTGCCAGCTTTACTATTCCAAGGGTGTCTGAAGTGAGTGACCTTCGACACAAAAATTTGTCTTCTTTGCTTTGGCTTTTGTTGTATGGTATTATATTTTGGGTTGCGGAACTCTTGTCGATCCCTGTTCACGAGTCTGGGTGTTTTGACATTGGCCTCTCAATATATATATTCCTTACTGTCATTTCTTGTTAACAATATTAACTTATTCCCAAGATTAAGCAGCTTTCACTCAGTTAATACTCGGTAGAAATGAAACCTGCATTTGGATTGCACTTCCTTAACTCTTGTTCATAAGGGTGGGCAGTATATTGCTGCATCCATTTTCAATAAGCTACCACCTGAATTCAAAAATCTTAGCAGTAATCCACGCGCTTTCAAATTGATACTGAAGAGTTTCCTCGTGGGTCACTCCTTCTAGTCTGTCGAAGAGTTCCTAGAAAAATTAAGCTGATTCTTGTTGTATTGTTGACTGCATTTATTTAAACTTACGGATTGATTTTTGAAGGGTTTTTGTCTGTTATTACTTTTATGTTGTAATGTCATGTACTGACACGTTCCATGACCTTGGAGGTTTGCTCCTCAATTTGGTCCTACGGAACTTAACGTGTAAATAAATAAATCATTTCCTTGAAAAAAAAAGATACCTGATCATACTATATTTTTTCCCTTTCCCTGAGACCTATGAGATAGGGAGGAGGGGCGCCCTAGCCTGGAAGACTCCTAATCTGGGGGTTGAAAAACACATTTCACATCATATTTTCTCATAATACGACTAATCTTCTTGGAAGCAGCTGAAATTAAATTAAGAAGTAACCTTATAAATAGAGATGGAGATTTCAGCTTAAATTCTGCGTGGAATCCTGCTCTCTCCCTTGTCAGAAAACAGGCGGACAGAGTTAATTCTGTCTCATCGGTTGATTGTTTATTTTCACTGCTTGCCAAATCGGTAATCTACGTTATGTGGTGCCGCTAGTGTTTACAGTGTGTGTGATACATACAGGGTGGTCTATTGATCGTGACTGGACCAAATATCTCACGTAATAAGCGTCAAACGAAAAAACTGCAAAGAACGAAACTTGTGTAGCTTGAAGGGGGAAACCAGATGGCGCTATGGTTGGCCAGATAGATGGCGCTGCCATAGGCCAAACGGATATCAACTGCGTTTTTTAAAATAGGAACTCCCATTTTTTATTACATGATCGTTTAGTACGTAAAGAAATATGTATGTTTTAGTTGGACCACTGCATACCAATGTTTTAAATTCCCTTTCCCAGAGCTTCCTTGCTGTATTTGCGCCTTGAAAATGACAGGGTATGCATCTGCCGAAACATCGGTGGTTGTCGAAGACGGCATCCGGCTACATTCCCGTAAGTTATGTGAACACCGTATGCGCTAGAACAAACTTAGGTTTCACACCGTTCACCTCTACGGCGATGAAATGGCTTCGTTGCTTATGGAGGCTGGATAAACTTCGCAGCAGTAGAGTAAGATTCCAATGTGCATTGTCGTTTTTGTTGAGGTGTCGAGAGCATAATATTGTTCCATTATTTCCCAAAGTTTTGCGTCATGTGCATTGCATTAATACTCCTGCCGCCAATCGCATCAAGCAACGCACTGGCTTGCCTCTCTTTCCTGAATGAATCCATTACACTTTTCGATAGTTGGATTTTGTTTCCGAGGGTTGTTTCGACTTCATTAAATGTTAGTTTCAAATATTTGCCTGTTTATTGGGATTGGCTTAACGGTGATTCATGGTCACAGGCTGATTTGGAGCTTTATTCTGTAATTGCCCGGAATTAGTCCAAGCTGGAACGGTCCATGGTTTTGTGTCTAACTCTATATCTCGACATTCCGTGATCAGTTTCGCGGAGAAAGCTTTCGACAACCCAACTTTATCCGTGCGGTTTAAATCTTGCGCTGACGCCCAAGAGTTTACCAGTCGTTGACTGCACATGTTCTCGTAAACAGACTGTTTTGAACTACCTCCCGTCGCTGCAGAACAGGTTAGGAGGGCAACACGTGCTGTGTTGAATGGGGCTACGTCCACACAAGAGTAATATAACAGCAGCCGACTGAGCTGTCTTACGTTCACTTAACGTGCTTCTGGATATTGCTATTTTACCCGGGGTCAAGGGCAATGCTACAGTTGTGTTGGACAAACAGGATTACTTTCAAAGAATGTAATGTTTACTGTCTGATTCAGTATATAGTAGGATCGGTGCTGACTCTACGAAAGGTGTTGAGAAAGATACTAGCAATCTTTTTTAGAAAAATTCCTTATCTCAGGTGACTATTAAGTCTTAATTCTTACTCTGATACCCCCTCCCCCGTCCCCGTAGATTATATGACCTTCCGAAGATCCACAAAGAAGGGTTTTCTCTTAGGCAGATTGAGAGCAACATTCTTGTTGTGACATATCGTGTAGTAAAACACTTTGCTACTCTGTTGAGCCCACTAGTAGGTGTGCGTGAGCATCACCTATGAATTCGGTGGGTTTCTGTTTGAATGACTCTGATATTTTAGCAGGTTTTGATGTGGTCTCTCTCTTCACTGGTGTTCCTCTGTCTAATTCGTTACAGTTAATTGGCGTAGGTTTGGTGTTGAATTAATAAAACTATTTCGACATGTGCTGACTTCCACATACTTCTAATGCAGTGACCAGTGCTGTGAACAGACAGATGGGGTTGTGATGGAAAGCCCGTTGTCATCTACTATCGCCAATTTGTTTTTGAAAGATTTCGACGAACGTGCTTTGGAGTCACCGGCATTGAAACCTGCGTGCTGTTTCAGATATGAAATTTCGTTCTTTTAAGGTGTTTTTAGAACATTTGAACTCAATATGCCGAAATATTCGTTCCACGATGGAGGTGAATGTCTTCCTTGCCTTGATGTGTTGGTCAGGGAAAAGATTGACGTTACATTGACACATACTATTTATAGGCTGACAGTTTTCACCATCCGACTCAGCATGAAGTAGGGGAGAGTCCTACAGTACCGGCCACCTTGACCTCTTCTTTTGTAAAATGTGAAATACTTTAAAAAATTCGGAATTTAATACAGTAATCTGGTATTTAACCGAATGCCTTATGTATGATTTTTCTGAAATTTTACGAAAGTGACAGGTGATGTAGAAGTAAAAACAGACGGTTTTTCAATAAGAAAAAAACTGTCTTCTAGTATCGGCCGGTGTCTCTATAGAAAGATTTTGAGGCTTTATTGATAAATAACATTACTCAAGTAAAGGATTCCATTAAGCACGTTTCTTTTTATTCACGTATGGACCCAACAGGACCACGAGAGGTACAATCCATCAATGTCGCTTTCCATGGTAGGCCTTCCTTTGTGTCCAGATTCGTTTCATCCTTTCAGAATGAAGTGTCTTTCTTTCATCAGATTATGGTGTTTCAGTTCCTTTTCTAACTTCCCTCTGACCAATTTTCCCATCAAGTATCTTTTGTCTCAATGTTATTCTATCTGTAACGTCTGCCTGAGTTATACTGGCTACTTTAAGATCCTCCTCAACGCAACGATCCATTTAATTGGCTCAGATTTGGCCTTACCTCTATATTCGTAGAATTCTACTATTTTTTTGTCAACCTAGTGGGTTTCATTCTTTTAATGTGCCCATAAACTTTAAGTCTTCGTTTTCTCATGTCACCATGTTTGTCTTCTATTTTCTTATTACTTCTCAGCGTATAAGTTTCTTCATCAGTAATTTTGTGGCCTAATATTTTCATAATAATCTTTCTTTCTCTAATTTGAATTTCTTCAATATCCCTCTTTCGGTTTAAAATTGAAGTTTCTACTCTGTAAAGACATTCAGATTTGATTACAGTGCTGTAATGCCTAATTTTACTGTATTTAGAAAGTGATTTTTTATTACAAATGTTTTGTGTTAATCTGAATGCAGTTGCCAGTTTTTGACAGCGATCTTCATTTGCTGCTTTTTCCGGACCGTTTTCTTGTATGATCTTCACCAAGTATTGAAACTAAGAAACTCATTTTATTTTTCCAAATTTCATGTTCAAAAATTTTGGTGTTTGTTTGTTGCATGGCATATATTCCATTTATTCGAATGATATTGGTACTCCTACTTTTTCTGCAACTTCTTTAAGAATTTCTTTTTGTTTTTGAGCTGTAGTGGTATCCCTATTTAAAATTGCCAAATCATCTGCAAAGGCGAGGCAATCTACTTTAATATTACTTTTACCTAACTTGACTGATTGATTTATAATTTGACTAGACTCTAACTCTCACCATTCCGTAAAAGATTACTTTTAAACTAAGAATTTGTTCTGGAAAGGATCTGTTTGATCTAAAGTCTGCTTGGAACTCACCAATCTTAGGTTCCAACTGTTCGTGGGCTCCATCAAGTAAACACTTCGAGAGAATTCTGTATGTGACCGAAAGAAGAGAGATTCCTCTGTAATTATTAACATCGGTTCTATCCCGTATTTTATGCAATGGGTGGATTACGGCAGTTTTCCAATCCTCAGGTACTTTCTCAGTTTGCTAGCGACCTTCCTGTTAGTTGTGTGATCTCTTTTATAGTGTTAGGGCCAGCTGAATTTAGTAGTTCAGCAATTATACCGTCTTCTCCGGATGCTTTATTGTTTTTAAGTCTCTTAATTTGTTTAATTATTTCAATTTCTTCAGAGTCTTTAGAGTTAGGTTTATTGTTATTTGTTTGCTGTGGTTGGAGTTTATTCGCTGGCTCTGGATAGTTCAATAGTTTTTCAAAATAATTAGCAAGTACCTTACAAATTTCCTGATTGTTAAGAGCCGATCTGCCATTTTCATTTTTGAGGTTGGTAACCGGTTAGCTTGCTTCTGAATGTTTTATAAAAGTTTCTTATATTGTTCTTTTGGAAGTCTTTTCCTATTTCTAAAAGTTGGGCATTTTCGTAGTTTTTTTTAGTCTGTCGGATTAATTTAGATGTTTCTTTTCTTACAGTTAGAAACGTGTTGTACATATTTTCAGTTTTCTTACTACTGTTTCACAATCCGCGTTCCATCAAGGGTGTTTTTATTTCTCTCGAAGAGGAATTATTAAGTATTCTTTTATCAGTTTTAGTTTTAAAAAGTCGGTAATTGCCGAAATCTGTGGTTTTATTGTCCGTCATTCGTGTTTCTTGAAGTGCCAAAATTTGAATCTTCTGTTCTTTTAATATGTCTCCTAACTTATGAAGTGTTCTTGGTTGCAAAAATGTTTGTATATTTAGTGTTACAAAAAAAGTATTTGTTTTGGTTTTAAGTTAGTCAGAGGACTCCGACTTTCTCTGTTGAATAACATTGCATTTTAACCTGGCCGCCCCAGAATCAGAAAGATTAGTTGCGCCAGTAATACTAGTTGTGGATTGGCCACCTGGGGTAAGATTGTGATTATCAAAATTGCTCCATAATGATTGTACCTGGAATCAGGTGGGGTTGAGTAGACTCATAGAGTGAACCAAGAGTGCTAACACTGGAAGGATTAGTTCCAGAATATAAATTTCAGCCGCACCACTGGCGAACAGACATTGACCACTTTGCCGCTTGCTACAAGACAGACGCAAAGTGGCTTTTGGTTTTATTTTTCCTTGGTCCAGAACTACTTATTCTGTATTTGCAGCTGTTCACCGTATCTGATGGAACGTTCACTATCCGCCACCTGTGACCCGTCCAATACCCCAGGCAAGATCGGCTTCTTAGACTTTTAGCTATAAAATTCACTAATTTCAAAACCCATTGTTCATTTATTGCAATAATCACAAACGAAATACAATATACTTTCTTGGTCCGCACAACTAACATGTGCCCACTCTCTATATTTCTACATCAACATCTACATCCATTCTCCGCAAGCCACCTGACGGTGTGTGGCGGAGGGTACCCTGGGTACCTCTATCGGTTCTCCCTTCTATTCCAGTCTCGTATTGTTCATGGAAAGAAGGATTGTCGGCATGCTTCTGTGTGGGCTCTAATCTCTCTGATTTTATCCTCATGGTCTCTTCGCGAGATATACGTAGGAGGGAGCAATATACTGCGAGACTCTTCGGTGAAGGTATGTTCTCGAAACTTTAACAAAAGCCCTTACCGAGCTACTGAGCGTCTCTCCTGCAGAGGCTTCCACTGGAGTTCATCTATCATTTCCGTAACGCTTTCGCGATTACTAAATGATCCTGTAACGAAGCGCGCTGCTCTCCGTTGGATTTTCTCTATCTCTTCTATCAATCCTATCTGGTACGGATCACACATTGTTGAGCAGTATTCAAGCAGTGGGCGTACTGTAACCTACTTCCTTTGTTTTCGGATTGCATTTCCTTAGGATTCTTCCAATGAATCTCAGTCTGGCATCTGCTTTACCGACGATCAACTTTATACGATCATTCCATTTTAAATCACTCCTCATGCGTACTCCCAGATAATTTATGGAATTAACTGCATCCACAAGGTCATTTATGTATATTGTGAATAGAAACGGTCCTATGACACTCCCCTGACCTGCTATTTTGTTGTTAAATGATAAGGGACCTATCTTTCTATGTATTCGCATCACATTACACTTGTCTACATTGAGATTCAATTGCCATTCCGTGCACCATGCGTCAATTCGCTGCAGATCCTCCTGCATTTCAGTACAATTTTCCATTGTTGCAACCTCTCGATACACCACAGCATCATCTGCAAAAAGCCTCAGTGAACTTCCGATGTCAACCACCAGGTCATTTATGTATATTGTGAATAGCAACGGTCCTATGACACTCCCCTGTGGCACACCTGAAATCACTCTTACTTCGGAAGACTTCTCTCTGTTGAGAATGACATGCTGCGTTCTGTTATCTAGGAACTCTTCAATCCAATCACACTATTGGTCTGATAGTCCATATGCTCTTACTTTGTTCATTAAACGACTGTGAAGAACTGTATCGAACGCCTTGCGGAAATCAAGAAACACGGCATCTACCTGTGAACCCGTGTCTATGGCTGTCTGAGTCTCATGGACGAATAGCGCGAGCTGGGTTTCACACGTCCGTCTTTTTCGAAACCCATGCTGATTCCTGCATTGTACCAATTTTTCTTCAAACGACTCACAGCATATTGCACATATTGCGCTCTTGTCCGTTTTTAGAGTGTCCCCAGTAAATTCCACCTGATTTTGATGGTTCCCATTTGTTGCATCACTATTTCAACTACTTGCTTGTGTGCTTCTGTTACATGCCTCTGCCGTTTCTCTATGGAGCGCTTGACCTGACTTCAAGTCTCTTCCTGACTTCCTTTTCTTTGTTCTTCGTCATTGTTCGATCACCTAAAGTTTTCTTTCATTCTTTCTTTCTTTTGCTTACGCCATAGTCCCGCAGCGATCGCAGGGTCGGCGCGGTTACAACGGATGTGGCAATGTTAGTTTTCGGGATGGCCGGATGCCCTTCCTGCCTCCACCCCATACCTCCCAGTACTGAATCAGTGTCCCCCAAATGTGTGCATCTAATGTAAATCGTGAAATAGTGCGGACGTGTTTCAAATGTCTGCAACGCGTGGAACTGAGGCGGAACGTGGGGACCAGTCCGGTATTCACCTAGTGGGATGTGGAAAGCCGCCTAAAAACCACATCCAGGCTGGCCGGCACGCTGGCCCTCGTCGTTAATCCGCCGGGCGGATTCGATCTGGGGCTGGCGCACCTACCCGTTAGCACTTTCGGCTACCCTGGCGGGTCACCTAAAGTGCTCTTCTAGACATGAAAAGTCTCTGCTTCCTACCTTGCTGTCATTACTTCACTTATTGCCGTCCTCATATTCTCTTCAGCCAATTTTCCTTTCATTCCTCCCTTATTCTCAACCATTTCAGTCTAAAGAGTGAAGAGAAAGAGTTATTATTTTTCCCTCTAGTGTTCTGACTGGTCAGTATCAGAAGACAACCTAACCTAACTTAACCTAACCTACCTGTAATGAACTTGTCATCGACGGTTCGTTAAAGCGTAATGTCCATAATTTTTTTGCTGCATAGCATATACTCGTTTCCCCTTGAGACGCTCTGAATTTGCTAAATTTCAAGTCCATGCTATTCTCAGGGTGTGTATCTGACACTACAGAATAAAATTTATTGTGAAGGAATGGTAGCATCTGGTTCTTGATTTGTTAACCGACGTACACGATAACAGGTCTCTGAGCATACCGCAAACATATTCACTGCTGTAGTATTGTTGTAATAGATGACCACTTACTTCTCTTGAATCAGCTTCGATTTACTGCAAACGATGTGGAATATCTCACTTTGGTCATTCGTGGAACAGGAGTTCCCTGCTTGGAAAGATAGGCATATAGTCTACCGCAATAGACATCGTTTGATTATTACCACTTTATAACGTTTCAGTATCCACGTCTTCCTTTCCGCTCGCCTATTATGGTTTAACATTCTTGAAACAAATATATTCAAGTTTTTTTCAAGACGTTGATGGGCATTCTATTCTTATTACTTCAGCTGCAATATAGTTTTGAGCTTTTCTTTGGAAACGCTCTTCCTTCGCTCTTAATACATATGCGTAAATCATTTTCTTCTTTCTAATCATTCTGGCATAGTACCTTTAATGTTTCCACAGTTTCAAATTTAATCATTCTTAATTATTTTCAATTTTCACTGCAGATATACTAGCGTAAGGCAAGTAGTAGTGCAGTTTCTGCACTACCGTTTATTATTCTTTACCGATGTTTCTCAGTCGCCAACATTGTGTCTCACAAGTACTAGCTAACTTTTCAATTACTGTTTATAAGTTTTGGTTTCGTACTGAGATTAAGTTTACTAGACTAGAGCAAGAAATCAAGATTTCTGCTCAGTGTTAATCTGTTCTATAGGTCTCTGTCATTCTTTGCTCTTCTTGGCAAAAGACCGATTTGCTTATTTTCTTTGCTGTTTGGGATTCACAGTATTTCTAGCTACTTTCTGCTCAAGGAATCAAAATAGATATTTATCATGGACATATATAACTACTTACAAGGGAACCTCCCCATCGCACCTCCCTCAGATTTACTTATAAGTTGGCACAGTGAATGTGCAACTATGAAAAAAAAAGCAAAATAGTTCATGAGCAAGATAGCCAACATTAAGGAAATAGTGGGATCAGGAGCGCCATGGTCCCGTGGTTAGCGTCAGCAGCTCCGGAACGAGAGGCCCTTGGTTCAAGTCTCCCCTCGCATGACAATTTTACATCCTTTATTTTCGCAAAATTATGGTCTGTCCGTTCGTTCATTGACTTCTCTGTTCACTGTAAGAAGTTTAGTGTCTGTGTTTTGCGGCCGCACCACAAAACCGTGCGATTAGTAGACGAAAGGACGTGCCTCTCCAATGGGAACCGAAAACATTTGATCGCAAGGTCATAGGTCAACCGATTCTTCCAAAGGAAAACACGTCTGATATATTTTATAAGACACTGGTGACAGCATGTGCGTCACATGACAAGAATATGCTGTCAAATGGTTCAACTGGCTCTGAGCACTATGGGACTCAACTGCTGTGGTCATTAGTTCCCTAGAACTTAGAACTACTTAAACCTAACTAACCTAAGGACATCATACACATCCATGCCCGAGGCAGGATTCGAACCTGCGACCGTAGCAGTCGCACGGTTCCGGACCTCACGCCTAGAACCGCGGGGCCACCGCGGCCGGCGGAATATGCTGTCGACCCACCTAACTTGTACACTTGGCAAATGGGTAAAAAGATTCTTCTACCCTGTCCGATTTAGGTTTTCTTGTTTAGGTGTAGCGTCCCCATACTACGGCGCAGCTACTTCGCATCGGACGGACGGATAATAATTGTCTGAAGATAATAAATTAAAATTTTCACACGAGGAAAGACTTGAACCAAGGATTTCTCGTTCCGTAGCTGTTCACGCTAACCACTTTTCTTTTTTTTTACCTTGATGTGGACAGCTGAAAAAGTGTGCGCCCCGACCGGGACTCGAACCCAGGATCTCCTGCTTACTGGCAGACGCTCTATCCATCTTTTTTTAATTTTTTTTATTCGACCTTTGCCTTTTGCAGGCAAGTGCTCTACCAACTTTTTGTTTTTTTGTTTTTTGTTTTTTGCCAAGTTGTAAACAGAAAATTTTATGGTGCACAAAAGACTGTCACTTCATTGTTGAAGGAAAGTTGCTCCGCTGCTCTGCGAGAGAAGGAAAATGTTAAGACGAAAATGGTAAAGAAAAAATGCCTTCTGCATTGGTGAGCATCTGAATAGTATCTTAAAATTCCGACAAGAACTAAAGTCCCAGGAAGCAAATAGGATTCATACATACAGGTAACTGGCAACCTCTACTATCCAGAATATTGTATTTGAAGCATTTAACCGTTAATTATGATTGTCAGCATATTTCCAAATATCCTCCTGTAGTCACAATGTTGGCTTATTTTAAAGTGTTCAATTTCTACGTAAGAATAATAGTCTAGGAAAGTAGCATGCCTATTCTGCATAATAAACGATGCTGAGTGGCCCATGATCCACGTTGCAGCGTTGGTTTTTTGCTCGTGGATATCTCAGTTTTTGTGGCTGAATGATCTCTAAAAGGTCTACACCACTGGGCGTCGTACGGTCTATCACTGACAATCGTCGACGAAGAAATGTTGTAATTTCTTCTGCATGTCCGCACGTGAACCTATGAATAAGCGTATAGACTCTTCCGCATGCATCACAGTTGGTCGTTGAATGAAGGCCTATTTTATGTAGCTTTTCATTCGTTGCTACTTTATCGTTTACTGTGAGATACTAGTCGGCTATGAATCATGATGGTAACATGTCGCTGTGTACATTCCGCCATACTATACCCCAATGTGTATGTGGATGCTGTTCTTCGAGACGGTTCCTGTGGTTTGTTGTCATGAGAAGGTCATAAAGCTTCCTGTTCGTCAGGCTTCCGTTATTGACGATGTTGTGTCGAATGTAGCTCATTTCCATGAAGTACAGTCGCACATGTCGGTAAGAAAGTGGAATGCCGGCGATATTAACGGGTATTAATGAGAATCCGTGAAGAGGCGTTTGTAGTAAGTTCGCGAATTAATTCTATGAGATAATATCCAAATCCTAGTTTTCATGCTTTTAAAGAGGAAATCATGACGTACGTGGTCATAAGACTTCTCAAAATCTAGAAAGATCAGAGCCCCAGTCCTTTGGTTTCAACATATGAAGAGATGATGTCCCTCAAATCGCAGGCAGCTGAGATTGCACTTCGGTCTTGCACTGCACTGTACTGGTAACTGCCTAAAACTTTGTATATAACGGTTTGCACCCTTAGCTTAATCGATCTGGTGATGATTTTGAAATCGGCATCCAGGAGTGTGATGGGTAACATGTTTTTGACCTTCCTGCTATTCCCTTTTTTTCGGTAAGGGCAGGATGGTACCTTCCGTAAATGCCTTGGGTATGACTTCCAAGTGCCAAAGTTCATTCGACTTGATGGGCGATTGAAAAGCGTGTAATTACTTCACCAAATAACCAGTGTCGATATATATACATTTTGTGAGATCAATACGAGCTATGTACTTATTAACACGTTAAAGTGTTGTATCCGCACTCTGAAAGAACTCTTCATGGTCTCTGCAACGCCTTCGATGTTTGAAAAGGGTTTTATATACGCATTAGTTCAGGTTTGGAAATCATTAGAATTTGTTGGTCTAAACTCTAAAGCATAAAACTTGCGTATAATGTACCACTCGTAAGTGTGCAGTGGTCCTTCTCCACAAGGGTGATGGTTGTCGAACAGTAAATACACTCCTGGAAATGGAAAAAAGAACACATTGACACTGGTGTGTCATACCCACCATACTTGCTCCGGACACTGCGAGAGGGCTGTACAAGCAATGATCACACGCACGGCACAGCGGACACACCAGGAACCGCGGTGTTGGCCGTCGAATGGCGCTAGCTGCGCAGCATTTGTGCACCGCCGCCGACAGTGTCAGCCAGTTTGCCGTGGCATACGGAGCTCCATCGCAGTCTTTAATACTGGTAGCATGCTGCGACAGCGTGGACGTGAACCGTATGTGCAGTTGACGGACTTTGAGCGAGGGCGTATAGTGGGCATGCGGGAGGCCGGGTGGACGTACCGCCGAATTGCTCAACACGTGGGGCGTGAGGTCTCCACAGTACATCGATGTTGTCGCCAGTGGTCGGCGGAAGGTGCACGTGCCCGTCGACCTGGGACCGGACCGCAGCGACGCACGGATGCACGCCAAGACCGTAGGATCCTACGCAGTGCCGTAGGGGACCGCACCGCCACTTCCCAGCAAATTAGGGACACTGTTGCTCCTGGGGTATCGGCGAGGACCATTCGCAACCGTCTCCATGAAGCTGGGCTACGGTCCCGCACACCGTTAGGCCGTCTTCCGCTCACGCCCCAACATCGTGCAGCCCGCCTCCAGTGGTGCCGCGACAGGCGTGAATGGAGGGACGAATGGAGACGTGTCGTCTTCAGCGATGAGAGTCGCTTCTGCCTTGGTGGCAATGATGGTCGTATGCGTGTTTGGCGCCGTGCAGGTGAGCGCCACAATCAGGACTGCATACGACCGAGGCACACAGAGCCAACACCCGGCATCATGGTGTGGGGAGCGATCTCCTACACTGGCCATACACCTCTGGTGATCGTCGAGGGGACACTGAATAGTGCACGGTACATCCAAACCGTCATCGAACCCATCGTTCTACTATTCCTAGACCGGCAAGGGAACTTGCTGTTCCAACAGGACAATGCACGTCCGCATGTATCCCGTGCCACCCAACGTGCTCTAGAAGGTGTAAGTCAACTACCCTGGCCAGCAAGATCTCCGGATCTGTCCCCCATTGAGCATGTTTGGGACTGGATGAAGCGTCGTCTCACGCGGTCTGCACGTCCAGCACGAACGCTGGTCCAACTGAGGCGCCAGGTGGAAATGGCATGGCAAGCCTTTCCACGGGACTACATCCAGCATCTCTACGATCGTCTCCATGGGAGACTAGCAGCCTGCATTGCTGCGAAAGGTGGATATACACTGTACTATTGCCGACATTGAGCATGCTCTGTTGCCTGTGTCTATGTGCCTGTGGTTCTGTCAGTGTGATCATGTATCAAAATCGTAAACTTAAAACAACGGTAAAATATATAGAATTGACACAATATTTATTTACAGTTTAATGGGAAATAGTAATTATTATTTTAAGTTGTTGTCATTATTTCTATTTGTACAATATTTTCTGAAAAAATTTGTATCGGAGAGTAGTTAGAAGTAGTTGTGAAGTTACGGTGTAAACAGTTGGCTGTGTTGTCGTTTGGTTTTGGTTGAAAGATATCTGGTTGTTGTTTTTATTGAAATGGAGTTTGATTTGTGCTTTGTTGCAGTGATATACTGGGTGGTTATAATTAAAATTTCCCTATTTGGCACGTTACAACATGGAAACTAATTGCTGTACGAGGACCAACTTGGTAGCATTAATGTCAAGGACATGGGGAACAGAAATAATGCAGAATCAATTCAATTGAAACACTTTTAATATGCTGCTCCGGTACATCATATCAACACATACCGCTACCATTACTGCTGCAAAAGGGGCTCAATATGGCGCCAATCGGTGTCCAGATGAGTCTGAAATCGCAGAACTGCAATCTGCACAGCAGAAAGAAACATATCCATAAGTCTGCTGCTACCTCTCTTGGTATGCTGCGCTTCAGATCATCACATGTATGAATGTCCCCCTAGTAAACCATGTCCTTCAGATAGCCCCACAACCAGAAATCACAGGGAGTGGGATCTGGTGATCGTTCATACCAGGCATTTGGAAAAAAAAATCAGCTGATAATCCGATCGTTTCCAAATGTGTTTCGGAGAAGCAGGTGAACTTCGAGAGCGATGTGCGGTGGGGCCCCATCTTGCATGAAAACTGTTGAGTTCAATGCGTCTCTCTCCTGTAGGGCGGGTATGGCATGCTGGCGACGCACATCGCAGTAACGCTGGCCAGTCACACTCCACGTCTTTGGTCCCTGAGCGCCAACCTGTTCAAAAATGAATGGGTCCTTGATGAACGTAGCCGTCAAGCCACACCATACGGTGACACCTTCACCATACAGAGGAACGTCATGCACAGTGACTGGAAGTGAAGATTCCCACATTCGGTAATTCTGTGTGTTCACCTCATCCGTCAGAGAAAAATGAGCTTCGTCTGTACATATGATGGTTTAGGGCGAGCTGTAGCAACTTCAATGCCTGCGAGAAAGTGGAGAGCGAAGCCAGGACGTCGTTGTGCGTCCTGTGCTGCAAGCTGCTGTACGATTTGGATCTTGTACGGATACCATTTGGGAATATTAAAAGCACCTTCCGTACAGTGGGCCACGGGATGTTCAACTGTAATGGCACAGCACGCGCACTGCCTGACGATCGGGAATTGCGCGCAGCGTTGTCTGCTATAGAACAGCGATTTCATCAAGCACCTGTGGAGCAACCGGTCGTCGTGCTCTTCCCGGACCGATGGCCAGTTCTCCAGTTGATTCGAACTTCTCCATCATGCTCCGCACAGCAGGTGGAGAAAGAGGTCCCTTTCGTAGTCCTTTTCGGCCAGCGATATTCTCGAAGTGCAGCTGTAGCATTACTGTTGTTTTGGTAAAAGAGGTTCATCAGTAAGCCGGCCGCGGTGGTCTCGCGATTCTAGGCGCGCAGTCCGGAACCGTGCGACTGCTACTGTCGCAGGTTAGAATCCTGCCTCGGGCATGGGTGTGTGTGTCGTCATTAGGTTAGTTAGGTTTAATTAGTTCTAAGTTCTAGGCGACTGATGACCACAGATGTTAAGTCGCATAGTGCTCAGAGCCATTTGAACAATTTTTTCATCAGTAATGCCCTGCTCCATTTGCCAAAGTTCACGTTGACACGTCAACAAGGGCATTGCAACTGGTCAGGTGTGTGACGCTAAGAATCATGATGACTGACCACGGCACCTGGTGGCTACAGTTCGAACAGGACGGTGGCACTGTGACGCATGGAAATCATGCAACCCATATTCTGGACAATAATGCTACCAAGTTTGGTACTCGTACGGTAATTAGTTTCCGTGTTATAACGTGTTAAATAGGCAAAGTCTAATTATAACCAACCGGTTCATGAAATGAAAAAAAGAACATACTAACGAAGAAAGAGATACAGAGTTCAAATTTAAAAATGAAACCTAATCATATTGCTAGACGTAACAGTTATTGTTTCCATTGCACCATGCTTTTCAACAAGACAGAAACTCATCGAAGAGCAGCAAGAAGCAGATATTGAGCGATTTGCCTTTTCGCCTATTTATTCGCTGCACATACCTATTTATGTAAGTTAGAAAAGTGCTCTGGCTCCGAACATATATTTTTCAGTTGTGTTATACGGCAGCAAAGAGGAGGACAGCTTTAGTTTGTGGGCTCATGTCTTCTTAAAGATATTGGATACTGCTGTTAATTTATGTTTTTCAGATCTCGAAAGTGAAATTATTCGAGAATTTACATGGAAAGGAATATCAATGAAAAAAATGGACAGACTGATAGACATCTAACAATCAGAAGCAGTGGACGACTATTACGTAGGAAAATAACCAGTTTTCAATTTGGTCAGTGACGTCATCAGACCGACAGGTGAAGTTATATTGTAATATTTATTTTCGTTTTAATTTTTTACCTGATGTGCGGGTGTGGAACATTTACCAAAAACGAGTATAATAGAAATCAGATCATGAGGGGCACAGTGAGGGAATGTCGAACATGGGGAACTCAAATGTACGTATCAAGGAGGAGGATGAATGATCTGAACCAGCAGAATTGAGACAGGTAGGTGGTATAATCAGAAGACAGGAGAAGGTAGTAGATTTAGGAAACATCAGAATATAAAGTGGAAAATATGTTATAATGATTGGTCAATTTTTTGAGAATTTTCAGTTTTTGAATCAAGAAAATTTGAACGTTTTAAACGCAATAGAACTGTTATAACACAGAACAGTAAGGGGTTGAAAACTGGCAAATTGTATTAAAACTCATTCACCTTGTTACAAGCAAAGCGCGGTCACGCCAGAGGCAGAGACACAACCGTGAAATAAGCGATGTGCCACTAGTCGGCTAGACCTCTGCATATTACAACGACGCGCCAAGAGGTAGAGGACAAGCTCAGCAGAAAATAGCACGGGACAGAAAACCAACGGAAACGTGGCACGCATATTAGTTAGCTCGTAAGAGATGCGGAAAGAAACTGCATCTATTGCATAATAACCAGTATCAGAGAACCTAAACAGCAGTTAAGAGCCTGTTAAGCCAGTATAGCAGAATAAGGACACATGAGGTCATTAGGAAACGAGTATCGCGTCATAGCAGTGCGTTTGCTCCCTTTAAATACTCGAGCTCTCCAGCTCTCAAGGAGATGATAATTGGTATCTATGGCGTTCACAGTAACAGCACTCTATTCTATGATTACGATACTCTAGGAAATCTATGTCCTAGATACTCAAGAACAGTCTACGAACCAGCCAAAGATGTACCTGAGATGACAGTCTTCGCGTGATGAAATTCATACTGTTCGACGCCCACCACTGCTGACGGAGAAGCTGATTCTCTACCGACAACTTCGTATCGGAGAGTACTGACAGCACCGAAATTCGGCGTGGAAACCAGCAAAAGGGCCTCGTGCGGTCGACGTTCCTGTTCAACACTTAGGCTCCTCCAGGTGCTGAAACCTGCCTAGCCCGTACAAGGAGATCGGCCGACCACACGACTTCCGACAAAACCACATTGCGGATGGGTCATCAAGAGTCAACATACTATTCAGAGTGGGATCGAGCACACTCCAGCAGCTAGTACGAGACCAATCGTGCTGGACCATAGCCGCACCGGCAGCGCCCCGCGGCACCAGGTCACTCACTCTGCGCCTGCGCCTGCAGACAAGGAAGTGACTCGGCAGCCGTCAGCGGGAATCCGAGAATTCAACATGCGGCTGAATGACGCATCGGCTACAAGGTGTATGTGGAACAAGATGACTGTAAACATGGTTAATAAATAATTGAATTTTGACAATGTCTTACTAGTTACATGAAAATTCAAGCGACCCACCAAATGCAATAAATGTCCAAAAAAAAAAAAATGGTTCAAATGGCTCTGAGTGCTATGAGACTTAACATCTGAGGTCATCAGTCCCCTAGAACTTTGAACTACTTAAACCTGAGTAACCTAAGGACATCGCACACATCCATGCCCGAGGCATGATTCGAACTTGAGACTGTAGCAGTCGCGCGGCTCCGGACTGAAGCGCCTAGAACCGCTCGGTCACCGCATCCAGCGCAATAAATGTCAGTTATTCTCATAGCGTAGACGACAGCGCAAGAGACTGCACAGCCTTTGGCTCCGGTTCGACCATTCCTACCGTCCCATGTCCAATTTCCGTACCGCTGTCTTGTTCGGTTTTAGGAAACCAAACCAATAAGACGTATGACGACGACGTCTCTGGCAGGCCGCTTGAATCTGCTCGCACTAGGTTCTCACTGACTAATTTCAATGTCGCAAACTCGGAAACGGCACAATGTATTGAAATTTTTTCTTAACATTTATTTCTCGCGCATCGTACTCTCCAATACCCTTACAAGCTTTTCACAATGTTTCTGAGCATCCTGTATATTGGTTTCAGTGTGCGCTGCAGTCACGTCAGTTTATAGCAAGGTAAGATGCTCATTTTTTCGTTTTGGCGAGATATACAGGGTGTTAAAAAAAGGTACGGCCAAACTTTCAGGAAACATTCCTCACACACAAAGAAAGAAAATATGTTATGAGGACATGTGTCCGGAAACGCTTACTTTCCATGTTAGAGCTCATTTTATTTCTTCTCTTCAAAAACACATTAATCATGGAATGGAAACACACAGCAACAGAACGTACCAGCGTCACTTCTAACACTTTGTTACAGGAAATGTTCAAAATGTCCTCCGTTAGCGAGGGTACATGCATCCATCCTCCGTCGCATGGAATCCTTGATGCGCTGATGCAGCCCTGGAGAGTGGCGTATTGTATCACAGCCGTCCACAATACGAGCACGAAGAGTCTCTACATTTGGTACCGGGGTTGCGTAGACAAGAGCTTTCAAATGCCCCCATAAATGAAACTGAAGAGGGTTGAGGTCAGAAGGGCGTGGAGGCCATGGAATTGGTCCGCCTCTATCAATCCATCAGTCACCGAATCTGTTATTGAGAAGCGCACGAACACTTCGACTGAAATGTGCAGGAGCTCCATCGTGCATGAACCACATGTTGTGCCGTACTTGTAAAGGCACATGTTCTAGCAGCACAGGTAGAGTATCACGTATAAAATCATGATAATGTGCTCCATTGAGCGTAGGCGGAAGAACGAAACTAAAATGAGCTCTAACATGGAGATTAAGCGTTTCCGGACACATGTCCAAGTAACATCTTTTCTTTATTTGTGTGTGAGGAATGTTTCCTTAAAGGTTCACCGTACCATTTGTAACACCCTATACGTTATTTAAAATCCATCTTGATTGCAGAATTTTTTTTTCATATGACCGGTTTCGGTTCATTCAGAACCATCTTCAGATCTGATATTCTAACTGAAATATCAGATCTGAAGATGATTCTGAATGAATCTAACCTGGTCATATGAATAAAAAAAATTTGCAATCAAGACGGATTTTAAGTAACATTATAAAATCACTGATTGCTGTTATCCCATAAGACATTATGTCTGTTTTTTGCAAACACCCTATATGAATGTAGAGTGAAATATGAGAAATGGTGTTTTGGGACGCACGTGTACTTCCCCGCTCACGTGCAACGTCCACTCGTTGGGACGCTGTCGACTGAACAGTTCCTCGATATTTAAAGGTCTTTGGACGACAAAGAGGAGCAAGAGAAAGAGAGGATAGCAACGCTAGCGCACAGAGGGTCGAAAACGGACGCCACAGGCATTCGTGTAGCACAATAAAAGGAGAAACTGGCGCAATACCGGGGAAAACGAGGAATGGACGAGGCAGGGACAGACGCCATTGTCTACATCAGAGATAGAAAGCCTGGAAAAAGGCACCGGACCACGGACGCCGAGTCAGTAATTTCATTTTAGCATCACTTAATAAGAGGGTCGCGAAGGTAATGTTTGTGTGTGCCACCACTGGCCTCGGATGAGGCCGAGTTGTGCGAGATAGTGGAAATACATGACAAAAGACTATATTACTCAGCGGACGTCTCATTGCAAAGGATGCATCACATACACAATGTGCGGTGCTGGCGATCTCAAGCGGACGTCTCATTACAAAGGATGCATCACATACACAATGTGCGGCGCTGGCGATCTCAAGCGGACGTCTCATTACAAAGGATGCATCACATACACAATGTGCGGCGCTGGCGATCTCAAGCGCAAGGCGACAGTGACCAGCACTGTGATGGCCAAGAGTTTCCTGAGAAGGTAGACAATCGGTTTCCCCCAATCGGGGTAACCGTTAGAGGGAATCAAGACCAGGGCATACGCGGCTTCTGGTTCGGATGTGATAGCACTTTCGACGTCTTTTTACTCAAAACTGGTGCAGTGTGATTACAAATTAGCGGAGATGCCCTGAAAGGAATGTAGTTCATTCCATCGTTTGGGGCGGAAAAGAAGCCTGTGGAACTACAGGCCTTTGTTTCACGAACAACGGAAGAAACAGCTTTCAAGCGAACTCTGTTGTTATCGGTGGATTATCGTTAGATTTAAAAACTGGTACTGATTTACTACAGGGGACAGGCATGGTCATGGACTGAAGCGCGAAAGCTATGACTAATTTAATTAAGGACCCGTTTCCAGAAACTAATGTGTAAGAAATAGAAGGAAATTTTTATAGATGGGTTAAGTACATGTATGATGATTTTTTAAGTCTTCTTGAGATTCGAGTCCATTTGTGTGGCTCGCGCAGCTGAACAATAGCACTAAGTGAAAATGAAAGAGGTTTCCAAAAACAGACAATACGCATCTTACACACTGGACTCGCATTCGTGAGGATGACGGTTCAATCCCGTCTCCGGCCATCCTGATTTAGGTTTTCCGTGATTTCCCTAAATCGTTTCAGGCAAATGCCGGGATGGTTCCTTTGAAAGGGCACGGCCGATTTCCTTCCCAATCCTTCCCTAACCCGAGCTTGCGCTCCGTCTCTAATGACCTCGTTGTCGACGGGACGTTAAACACTAACCACCACCACCACCAATACGCATCTTACGTGTTATGATCATAGACGGTGTATGGTAATTGGAAGCAGAAATCTTATTTTTCTTGCATTTATTGTTATTTTAGGGATCAAACCCACTGAGGAGGAACGTGGTAAACTTTTAAAAAATATTGTGTTATTATCTATCCCATCCTATCTGACCTGGCCTATATTAGTCTAAGAAAGGATGCCATGAATATTGCTGATATGTGTGACCAGTAGTTTAGGTTGGCGACCATTTTGTATTTTTTATATTTCGTTAATGAATATTGTTTCTACATATACATCTACATCTACATGGCTACTCTGAAATTCACATTTAAGTGCTTGGCAGAGGGTTCATCGAACCACAATCATACTATCTCTCTACCATTCCACTCCCGAAAAGCGCGCGAGAAAAACGAACACCTAAACAAAATGGTTCAAATGGCTCTGAGCACTATGGGACTCAACTGCTGTGGTTATTAGTCCCCTAGAACTTAGAACTACTTAAACCTAACTAACCTAAGGACATCACACACATCCATGCCCGAGGCAGGATTCGAACCTGCGACCGTAGCAGTCGCACGGATCCGGACTGCGCGCCTAGAACCGCGAGACCACCGCGGCCGGCGAACACCTAAACCTTTCTGTTCGAGCTCTGATTTCTCTTATTTTATTTTGATGATCATTCCTACCTGTGTAGGTTGGGCTCAACAAAATATTTTTGCATTCGGAAGAGAAAGTTGGTGACTGAAATTTCGTAAATAGATCTCGCCGCGACGAAAAACGTCTTTGATTTAATGACATCCATCCCAACTCGCGTATCATATCTGCCACAATCTCTCCCCTATTACGTGATAATACAAAACGAGCTGCACTTTTTTTGCACCCTTCCGATGTCCTCCGTCAATCCCATCTGGTAAGGATACCACACCGCGCAGCGATATTGTAATAGAGGACGAACAAGTGTAGTGCAAGCTGTCTCTTTAGTGGACTTTTTGCATCTTCATAGTGTTCTGCCAATGAAACGCAACCTTTGGCTCGCCTTCCCCACAATATTAACTATGTGGTCTTTCCAACTGAAGTTGTTCGTAATTTTAACACACAGGTACTTAGTTGAATTGACAGCCTTGACAATTGTACTGTTTATCGAGTATTCGAATTCCAATGGATTTCTTTTGGAACTCATGTGAATCACCTCACACTTTTCGTTATTTAGCGTCAACTGCCACCTGCCACACCATACAGCAATCTTTTCTAAATCACTTTGCAACTGATACTGGTCTTCAGATGACCTTACTAGACGGTAAATTACAGAATCACCTGTGCATTGCTTGATCTTATATGAAAAGTATAACATGTTTCAATTCTATGACTCTTGTGTGTATTTTCATTTTGTGACATGATGGCTCTCTTGCATGTCTTAGGACGCCACCGAGTCACAAACACCTTAGGACACTTGAGTGAACTGCAGACTTTCAAAACGCAAATAAACAGGTTTGTTGTTGGGCCCCTGCTTTCTTTTCAAATTAGAAATGCAAACAAGTGTTGGAAGCAACCCGTTAGTGACCCAGCAGCCAGCGCTGGGAAGTACTACGATGAGGAGAACTTGATATCGTCGTGGGAGTTCGTGGGTTACATGCAGGCCTCTGCAAGATTGGAAAGTTTCACCTGTACGGAAACTGGCAGGCGTGGTTATACAATGCGATTGTTCATTGTGTGGGCTGTCAAACTGAGCACAACGATGACAAGGAAAATATTATGTAAAATACAATGTCCTGGAGGAGGCGGTGGACAAGTGACAAAACTGCAAAGCTGGAGGAGACACAGGAAGTAAGTCGGAGAGAAATCAGTCAGCAATCAGTCAGAGAGGATCTGGTCAGGATGAGAGATCTTTAGGAGGTATGCCAACATACTGTTGACTCAGTCTTCAGTCACTGAGCCAGAACCTTGCATCCTTTCTGAAGTCTGTCTTCAATTTGTGACATACTCATCTTCTGATCCATAGTGGAATGGCTTCCCTTGCGAGCAGATGGTCAAATTCTTAAGCGTCCGACTGTTCTCCTCTGTCTGAACTTATCCTCTAATTACTACACTGACACGGCTTCTACGGAATAATCATCATAAACAACAGACCCCGAGTGCAAGCACAAAACAATGCATCAGCTGCTGAGGCCACTCTCAACCTGAAAGAATAAGTCAGCCATCATGGAAGAAAACGGGGTAAGCCGTCTAGGTCATCGTCTGAAAGCCGCAGAACATGGAAGATGAAAGTTTCCGCCTGTCGACCTGCAGTCGCTCACGTAACGAGGGTGATCGACACGTCACGCCGTCATCACATCAGCAACAGATGTCTGAATGTAAAACTGACTCCGTCGAGTGACGAGGTGAAATGGTTCATCCCCCCACCCATCCTTCTTACTTGCTGAATCACAGAGTCATGTCTATGTCCACTCACATCGACCCTTAGTTTAAATCTGTATTGTTGTTCCAATGTTCCAATAACAAACGCAAATGTTTCCAAGCATTAATCGTTCAAGGATTTCGTTTTGCAAAGCACTTCCATTTGATTGCATTTTGGTCCATCTCTAAAGACAGCGTTGTCGATGGGACGTCAAGCTCTAATCTCCCTCCTGTATTTTGGTGGAAAATGTGAAGCGACCTCATTTTAAATTTCAGTCAATTAAGCTTCAGTTCACCAAGTTTTTGGGATCCAATGAGGGGCGACCTCATTTTTAATTTTTCAATAAAATTTTGTTCAATACATTTGGACACCGATATCAGGGCCATTTGAATAACAGTCTTATTTGAATTTACTACAGTAGCCAATAGTTTAAAACAGAAAAGAAACCCTTGGCATGATTTTGACCTAATGATTGTTTTATTTGTTGAACGTCCTGGTTCTTCATTTTGATCTACGTGATGTTCGAAGATTCCCTAGGGGTTTCTGTATATATGTGCTTACGTGCTACAGCCTTAGCAGAAACACTTTTTGCTTTATTTTCGTTCGAATCGAGAACACATTATACAGTTTTCCCACCAGGAAAATGAACCTGTTTAGACACATAGAGATCATGATGCTCAACCGCACATTTTTGTAACCTGTTATAACTACATCGAAATAAGCAGCACTGAAGAGATGACAAGATCATCAATTTTCCCCAGTCGGATTACTTCAGACACCTACCTCAAAAGTATTTGATTCATTGAGTAAGATTAACGAGAATAAGAATGAATAACTGATGATCGTGAAATACGAGTAACTTAAAGTAGTAGTGTATAGCAACGAACAACCAAATATGTGGTCTGTTTTTCACCCAGAACCTATTCTGAATGTCTTGGAAACTGTAAAACGTCAGGTAGTGCGATCATCATTCACTTAAAGCAATGAAGTGATTGAAGTGGCTTCGCTCCGGTAGGTTGTACTGTCCCACCATGTGAAGCGATATGTTGATGCTACCTAGGAGTATGAACTTAAACTAAGCGATTAGTCATCATGCCACGCTCGTCATGTAGCTGACTATCAACTACATCTGATCAGAGAATAACATACCAGATAAGTACCCTAGAAGTATTGTCTGTTAATAAAATGCTGTTTTTGCGAATATTTAATGCTACCCATCACTGACACTATTGGTAATGATCCAATCTACTTCCCACAGAGTACTATTGTTAATCTATGAGGTCCCAAAATACTTTATGTTCTTAGCAAGACTGGTCCTATCCCTTATCTGTCGTGTTCTTATCAATAATACACTTAAGGTTGCCCCGCGGTCTGAGGCGGCTTGTCAGGGTCCACGCGGCTGCCCGCGCCGGAGATTCGAGTCCTCCCTCGGGCATGGATGTCTGTGTTGTCCTTAGCGTAAGTTAGTTTAAGTTAGATTAAGTAGTGTGTAAGTCTAGGGAGCGATGACCTCAGCAGTTTGGTCCCAAAGACGCTTACCACAAATTAAAAAAAAAAAGACTACTTTAAAACACTCTACACGTGCTCGCGTCTATCTGCAAGGAAGAATACATTTTAATCATGAAATAAATTGATGAAATAAATTCTGGCATTGGCCACAATTGGGCATTGAAATGAATTCAACGACGACAAGCAAAAACCTACGTTTCAGCGGGAATCTAACTCGGATTTCCCGCTTCTCGCGAACGGTTGCCTTAACTGCTTCTGGTAACCTAGCATGCTTTCCGCCAGACCCAAATTCCTATCTTGTGGAGCACCACTTACGTAGCACCCCCTGTCCGCCATACTGATAGATCGCAGCATCATTCTGAATATCCGCAAGAGTTCAGGAGAGGGATTGCATCCGCACTGAAATGATCTTATGGGCGTCAAGCAGTACATATTTACATGTGTGCTTGTAACCTCCCCCTCACTTATCGACCCTAATGACAGTGAAAAATTAAAACGCGTGCACCTAATGGAAATTTGGGAAAAAGCAATTGTCACCGAAGTTAATTTGTCGGTAAAGAGGGAGGAAAGGGTTACATCTAAATGAAAGGAAAAATGGAAATGAAATTGGTGGAAATTAATTTTGAAAAGGGATAAAGTTAATAAAGAAAGTAAATGTGCGGTCGTTACGTTAACAATTAATTGGTGTTAATTAGATATTTGAGATTAGGGGAAAGTTACGGTCGCCAGTCCTATGGACAACTACTATAATAACTGAAAAAGAAAGGTTATTGCACATATAATTAGCACTAAGAGCGTTGCAACTGAAGGTTGATACGTGTTGTGTGAAAACTGAATGTTTGTCAGAAGTAATAAATTTCGCTACACGCTGACTTAATTTACCAAACGAATTAATAAAACCTGTGGGGTCAGCGCCAGACACCACACTTGCTAGGTGGTAGCCTTTAAATAGGCCGCGGTCCGGTAGTATACGTCGGACCCGCGTGTCGCCACTATCAGTGATGGCAGACCGAGTGCCGCCACATGGCAGGTCTAGAGAGACTTCCTAGCACTCGCCCCAGTTGTACAGCCGACTTTGCTAGCGATGGTTCACTGACAAATTACACTCTCATTTGCCGAGACGATAGTTAGCATAGCCTTCAGCTACGTTATTTGCTACGACCTAGTAAGGCGCCATTATCAGTACTATTGAGATTGTAAACAATGTATCGTCAAGAGCGACGTTCGTCATTAATGGATTAAAATTAAGTATTCCACCAGCTACGCCCGTTTTTCTCAATTCTAATTCCCTTGCCATGTTCCAGACCTCACGCCAGCCTCCGTGAGCTGAAACGCGTGCATTTCGGCCTCCTTTAGTTATACGGGTTGGCTCTCCTGCCAACCACAACAAAACCGGAAAATAGAAAATTAATTTAGTGACTGAAATTAATAGTGAACTTTGTTTCTGAAGCACTACGAAATTCAATAAAATAAGGTTAGTCTTGGGCTACCTCAACAATCATTTCAAAAGCTACTTGAATCTGCGCAATTTAGAAATAATAAATTTAACTTTGAACTTGAATTAAATGATTCTATACAATTAACAATAGTAAAATTTAGTACGTACTAAACTGAGCTGCAGTCACAGGTAAGCTAAAATATGGTAACAAAACTCGCTTGTGTAATCTAAATATTGTAGCCAGCTATGAATACTTTAACTGAACTTTGAAATTAAAGCAGTGAAATCGAATGATATTACTTTAATGCTCACGTTTGAATTTCAATGACACTCGGGTTCATTCTGGAAAAGGAAGGGACGTTGCTTGGTAATGAAATTAGGACAATGAGCAACAAAGGTTCATGCTACGTTGCTGTAATTTTTGAGGTACATTGAACAGTTGGAAAAGCTGAGGTCTGCCATACAGTTCAAAACTTTACATGCTTCCAGTCTTCGTTGTTCGTTGATTGAAGGTTTGAAGTCGTCGATCGGGGAGGTGGCGACAGTCACTCATTGTTGGCCGTCGCTGTTGCAGAAGCTGGATGTTGGCGCGCCTTCTTCTCGACACGGTCACCAGGCGAAACGGGCTCTTGATGTGCGCCAGCTAATGCTTCCCTCCCGCGACACCGTGTCAGAAACTACCATAGCAAGTCGGTCGCAATTACATACTGCCAAATTTCGAAAGCGCGGCAACTCGCGGGAGAGTCACTCAGCACACCTGCTCCACTGCCCTACTCCCGCCAGACTCCTCTGTCCGCGCTGCATGCGGCAGCGTTAACACTACCAAAGATCCTAAACACTTTGGTTCTCCACACGACCTATCGATGTAATCGTTCGATAGCATAGTTTTCCCTAGGCAAGACCCAGCGTAAAATTACAAATAATATTTACAAAGCAAACCAATTATGCATTGACATAAATGCATAAATAGTAAAACAATTACAATATACAAAGACACACAAACGTCATATCTCAAGGTAACAAAATAAAGAAAAAAAATTATAGTACGATAGATGGAAATAAGAGGATATACATTTCCGGTGTTACATGCTGTCTATTCTTACGGACATGTCAGTCTATCAATATTCCTCAAAGGGTCTTTTCAAGCTTAGATCGTGCGTGCGTTGTAAGTTTCCTGTAATCACAGCCAATTCCCTGCCGAACTATCGTGCAGCACAGTGAAGTCATTCGAACAGCAAACCACAATTGTACGACATAAAACACTGAAAATCGGCCTCATAATGGTCGCTGAAGATGAAAAACTCCAGCTGATAGCCACTATCTACTAATTACTGCTCCTAAGTACGCTGATGGAATACAAAAAGCAGCTTCCTTTTCGGAGGCAGTAGAAAACACTATGTTGAGCTAGATAGTAGGCAACTGTCTCTGCACGGTCAGTTTGCCCTAGAGGCGTCCATTACGAACAACATTACAAATCCTCTACCACCGTATATAACACAACCGACTGCAACTAAATTAGCAACACACCGATAATGTTACTCCACTGAAAGGATTTTAATTTGACCGTGATCGTGCATATAATGATTAAGGTATCCGACTATACTCGTTCCTCTAAATATTTCGTTTGAAAGGAAACGTTATATGTAAACCGAAGGTGTAGAGAGGAAGAAAGGAAACGAAAGGGAGGGGATCACTGCTGTCAGCCGCATCGGACATTATGCGGAATCAGCGGCGACGAGTGAATATGTGTACTGCACCGCTATCAAATGGTTCAAATGGCTCTGAGCAGTATGGGACTTAACATCTGAGGTCATCAGTCCCCTAGAACTTAGAACTACTTAAACCTAACTAACGTAAGGACATCACAGACATCCAAGCCCGAGGCAGGATTCGAAACTGCAACCGTAGCGGTCACGCTACCAGACTGAAGCCCCAAGAACCGCTCGGCCACTCCGGCCGGTAAGAACTTGTATAGGAACCCGGGATATACACTGAAGCGCCAAAGAAACTGGTACACCTACCTAATATCGTGTTGGTCTCAGGCAAGCACTCAGAAGTGACGCAACGTGACGTGTCATGGGCTCGACTAATGTCTGAAGTAGTGCTAGAGAGAACTGACACCATTAATCCTGCAGGGCTGTCCGTAAATCCGTAAAAATACGAAGGGGTGGAGATCTCTTCTGAACAGGACGTTGCAAGGGCATCCCAGATATGCTCAATGCTGTTCCTGTCTGAAGAGTTTGGTGGCCAGCGGAAGAGTTTAAACTCAGAAAAATGTTCCTGGAGGCACTCTGTAGCAATTCTTGACCATTGGGGTGTCGCACTGTCCTGCTGGAATTGCCCAAATCCGTCGGAATGCACGATACACATAGATGGAAGCAAATGATTAGGCAGAATGATTACGCACGTGTCAGTGGTCAGAGTCGTATCTAGACGTATCAGGGGTCCCATATCAGTCCAATTGCACACGCTCCCCACCATTACAGAGCGTCCAACAGCTTGAAAAGTCCCCTGCTGACATGCAGGGTGCATGGATTCATGAGGTTGTATCCACAACCGTACACGTCGTTCCTCTCGATACAATTTGAAACGGGACTCGTCCGACCAGGCAACATGTTTCTAGTCATCAACATTCCAATGTCGGTGCTTATGGGCCCAGGCGAGGTGTAAAGCCTAGTGCTGTGCAGTCATCAAGGGTATACGAGTGGGCCTTCGGCTCCGAAAGTCCGTAAGGATGTTTCGTTGAATGGTTCGCACGCTGACACTTGTTGATAGCTCAGCATTGAAATCTGCAACAATTTGCGGAAGGGTTGCACTTCCGTCACGTTGTACGGTTGTCTTCAGTCGTCGTTGGTCCCGTTCTTGCAGGATCTTTTCCCGGCCGTATCGATGTCGCAGATTTGATGTTTTACCGGATACCTGATATTCACGGTACATCTGTGAAATGATCGTAATGGAAGATCTCCACGTCATCGCTACCCTGGAGATGCTGTGTGCTATCGGTCGTGCTCCGACTATAATACCACGTTCAGACACTCTTAAATCTTGATAACTTGCCTTTGTGGCAGCGGTAACCGATCTAACAACTGCGCCAGACACTTGTTGTCTTATGTATGCGTTAGCGACCGCAACGCCGTATTCTGCCTATTTGTGTATCTCCGTATTTGAATACACAAGCCTTTACCAATTTCATTGATGCTTCAGTGTAGAATTTGAAAGGAAACAGTTGCAGAACAAACGAAAATAGAACCAAGTTTCTATTAGTATCAGGTAAACCGTGAAAAGAAAACCGTCGCCAGCCTAATTAGGCAATGTTGTACAAGTACTAGCACACTTCATAAAGAAAGTTGATTATTGTAACTGACTTTACTTGATACTGAATTTATGTTTTGCAAATAAGATTACAAGCATAATGCAGTGTCGCAAGCGATGTGTCAGTTGTACGACATGAGCTACATAAGGAGAGTACTAAAACGTTTAGTCAAAAACTGGCTCTCAATACCACTTACTATCTGTACATTACAGTAGGGCCGGCCGCGTGGCCGAGCGGTTCTAGGAGCTGCAGTCTGGAACCGCGCACCGCTACGGTCGCAGGTTCGAATCCTGCCTTGGGCATGGATGTGTGTGATGTCTTTACGTTAGTTAGGTTTAAGTAGTTTCAAGTTCTAGGGGACTAATGAGCGCAGAAGTTAAGTCTCATAGTGCTCAGAGCCATTTGAACCCTTGCAGTAGGAAGATGATGATCATTATAGGTAAATGCCTGATACTGGTGGAACACTACTGACTTTGACATTTAGTTATTGGAAAATTCTGTCCTGGACACGATTGTTAGGAAATTACATTCTCTATTCCTATTATTACTTGCGTTCTTGTAACATTCCCTAGGCCGATGTACCACTTGCTATCATCCCTTCTGGGGAATGACAAACCCTAACTTAAAACGTACTGGACTCCTTGGACGATGTGGTACGGTAAGCAGTATATTTACAGGGGTGCGTGACAGGTTGACTTACCTACGCGGTGGCAGCGTAGTTAGCCTCTGCACTTTCGCAAACTGTAATGCTACCTGGACTTACCTGCAATTCAGCCGCTCGCACGTTATTCGGCACCCTGTGGATTCTGGACGAAGCAAATACGTAGAACTAAGGTTTTGGAGACGAATTCCGGTGTTACTAAGTAATACAAAGCAGCTATGATAAAAGCTATTATATTCTACAGACACGTTGGCTTCAAAATCCTTTTATAGAATTTGTTACAAACAAGTTGCAAAATCGTATTTTCCACGCCAGAAGCCAGCCCGTTGGCCATCAGGCGGATATGCCTCTCTATGTGAGTTTAAGACCACTGTTGGAAACCGACTGCATTTGGTTATAGTCGCAATCAGGCTAATCCAGATTGTGATCGTATTAATATAATTCACTCAGCTGCCACAAGGCCAGGATCTTGTATTACTGTATGCCACGGAACTCAGTCTTTACTTACACTTGGTAACCCACATAAAAATAAGCATGATCATAACCAATTGGTCATAACGATCATTGCCAGGAAACAAAACAGAATTGCTACAGCAGGAGCGAGCACAGCAGCTGACTTACTGTGTTCAGCGACTGTCGTGTTGTTGTATGCACTAAGCTTTGCTCAATTAACTATTTGCGTCTATACCTCAGTAATTGTCACATATTAAGGTAAACATTCATTCAAAGTCAAAATAACTTCATCACCTATGCGAACGTTACTTGGTCACGGTCTTATTTAGATGTTGCCAAAAAGCAAAGCTTAGTTGGTAATCCTGCGGGTGTACAACTGCCGGCCATCCGTACTGCTCGCCGGTTGAACCGCTAATCCTCAACAATGGCGTGCTGTGCTCTCCTTTTCCTTCACTACACCGCTAGTGACATAAGCCAGCGTCTCTTCCTTTAAAACAGACACATTTTACTTCATACTTGCCCTGTCGCTTTCTGCGCATATACACATTTGAAATACACTCTTCTGCAAATTTTACTCTGCCCTCTAATCTAATTTAAAGTTTTTTTCGATCGAACTACAGTAGAACCCCTCTAATCCGTCACCTTCGGGACTGGGACCATGGTTGGAACGAAAAAAGGTGGGATTATCTGAAAAATCTAAAATTTATTGAAAAAAAGACATTTAGTAAAAAAAAATTAAACGAATTAAAAACTAAAAGACGTCTACAGTAATATAAAAAGATGTTTTTAGACGGCGTTAAACAATATATTAACTAAAAACGTCTACAAACAATATAATATGTATTGGTTCTAAAAGGAAAAACGACAAACAAAGTGCAGCACTGTACTGTACTTAATAACGTATAAACGATATATACCGTAAACTAAAAAATGTTTATAGCACTGAATAAAAAAGAAATAAACTACTCTATATATAAACTATGAAAATATCATACTGTATGCATTGTTTTTACAGTAAAAACGAAACAAATTACTTGGAAAAAAGTCAGTAATACATTTTTGCTTAGCAGATGTTATTCTAGGTTTAGCTGCAGTGTCCCTCCATTTTTTTATCTACAAAACGTCCATTGGAGCTAAAGTTGGATTCTGTATTGAAGGGCTATGTCAAAATCCGGGGGGGGGGGGGGGGGGGAGGGAGGGGTTCGTCTTCTTGTCTTCTTGTCCGAGTCCTCATTCACAGTTTCCTGGCTAACAGCGGCAATAATCTGATCGTCATTGAGCTCTTCAAAAGCGTCACAGTCTTCGTCAAATTCGTTGATTCACTTTTCAACTTCATGGGCAGGGACGTTCGGCTCCAGAGTTTGTAGATTTTTAACGATTTCAGTGCGTCGTTGTTTTGCTCACATTCGGTATGCTCATTTTCAGTCATACCTTGTGGCCAAAGCTTATTCCACAATTTCCGCAGTGTGTCAGGTTTCAGTGCATCCCATGCTGCAGCGATTGTGTACATAGCATCTTTGACGTTCAGGGATTTCATTTCCTCAAATAAATTATGACCTCCTTCAGATTTTTCCAGGATTGAGCTGATATACTTGCTGCGATATCGCCTTTTTTAACCATTCGATTACGCCCGGATCCATTGGTTGGATAAGTGAGGTCAGTGAGGTCACATTAGGAGGCAGAAAGAGAGCTTTTATGTCCTCTTTCACCAGATCTTCCTCAGATGGATGTGATGGTGCGTTATCCAACAGCAGTAGAGCACGAACAGGCAGATTGTTTTCGCTTCAAGTCTTTTTCAACCGATGGCACAAACTCGTCGAAAAACTAGGATTTAAGAAGGTTTCAGTCCATCCAAGCAGATTTTTGATTGCGGTAATAAACCGGCAAGGAAGATAAGTTAATATTTTTGAATGCCCTTGGCTTCTTAGTTTTGCCAATGACGAACAAGGGGAGCTTGTGGGTACCAACTGCGTTGCTACAGGGAATGACTGTTATTCTATCTTTTACCACGGATTCATTTGAAGCTGCTAGCGTTTCTGTTGGCAACATTTTAAAGTTTAGCCCTGTCTCGTCGATGTTATACAATTGGCAGAGTAACAGTTGATTTTCTTCTACAATTTCTTGAAAGTTAACAGAAAACTCCTTAGCAGCTGCAGCACTGGCAGATAGTTTTTCACCGGAAATAGAAACAAATCGGACACCATGACGATTTTTCCAGCGTTCAATCCAGCCTTTACTGGCAGCAAATTTACTTTCGGCTTCCAGTTTTTTGAGCAAAACTATAGATTTTTCTTTGAGAATTGGCCCTGATATTGGAGTCCCTCTCCTTCTTTCTTGGCAAAACCACATCCACAACGCGTTGTGAAGCAGTTCAAGTTTTTAATGTTTTGCGATTCTTCAGAGTGTTTTCACTATCAATCGTAACTGTATAGGATTCAATGTTTTTCCGATTCTTCCTCCAACGCTTAATTGTCGTAACACCTACATTCAGTTCCTTTGCAATTTTTTGGAGCGATTCTCCTTCATCCAGTCTTTGTAGCACTGTTAATTTTTCATTTAGTGAAGGAGTTACGTGTTTACGTTTGAATCCAGAGATGTTGAAAAACAGACAGCTCTACACACAATGAATCTACAGTAATAAGTGCTGTAGAGAACACGCAATAAACGACATTTTTAACCAACAAAGGATAAAACTGCACAATAACGTTCAGTATAACAATACGCACAGCAATACACACCGCAACAATGGCCCGACAGGCACAGGCTCTCGAGCCTGAGCGTGGTCGGACTAACCGGAGTGACAGACCATCCAAGGTCGGATTAGCGGGGTTCTACTGTACCTTTTTACCTCTGTCGGACCAGTCCACCTTCTCCATCCCCAAGGGGTGTCTGCATGTGGATGCTGCGTCGTATTTCTAAGCTACCCCTGGCTTTTCTCTGTCCTTGTGCCTTCACGTTCTTGCAAGTCACCGTGCTGGCCTATCGCGCCCGACTCGGCTCTTATCCTAACCCTTCGGCACGATACCTCCGACTGGCCGTCCGTCTGTCCGCCATCCCGCTGCATTCTAATCGGCGCTCGCTTAGTTAAGAAGGCTAGAACTTTAGTTTCATTGCCCATACAACAATCAGGTTTCTCTCTGAAGCCACCTCATATTCTCAGCTATCAAATGAAGTTCTTAAATCTATTGCTTATCTGAAGCACGCTCATTCGTGCACAGCAAATTGCCACGTTTTATTCCACCTCCATTGTTTGTGTAAAGTAAGTTTGCCTTTTTCAGAAACAATATACATAGATATGTTACCTCTGTAGTGCCTTTAGGATTACCAAATTTCAATCTTTTAATCCTTTGTTTCTCATTTTGTACACCTCCAGTCTTCCTTTACGATGATTATACTTAATACTACTGATGCTCATTTCTCCTCCCAACACACCAATTTCCATCCCACTTAATACTATTGTCATGTAAATACTAGACACCACTAACTTTATTATTAGATACTACACAGACTGTAACTTTGAACTATGACTACTATCATTTCACGACTCCAGTTTCTAATTACTGTCTTTGTTTGCGTATCACCCCAGCTGTGAACTTACGAACCTACTGATTTGAGGCCTCGGAATAATTCATGTCACCTCTTACTCTACTTTTTCTGTTTGCTTATATTTTTTACTTTGTTTTACATGTGGTTCAAATGGCTCTGAGCACTATGGGACTTAACTTCTGAGGTGATCAGTACCCTAGAACTTAGAACTACTTAAACCTAAGGACATCACAAACATCCATGCCTGAGGCAGGATTCGATCCTGCTATCGTAGCGGTCGCGCGATTCCAGACTGTAGCGCCTAGAACCGCTCGGTCATTCCGGCCGGCTGTCTTATATAATATCCCTTTATTCACAATCTTCACAATGGCATATTACGTTTGTATAAATACCAGAACCGCACTTTCAGCTACTCTCTTGTGTTCTTAAATTTTCTGAATCACTTTAATCTACCTAATATATGTACAAAACTATTCTAATGTGTGTCTGGCGCTCATGACTGCTCATTCCATTCCACGCATCTTACAGGGCTCTACTTTCACATCCTACAGCTACGTCATAGCGTCTTGCTCGCTTTACTATGACTACAGAAAAAACGTAATGCTTCTTCAATAGTCAGTGCTTTCTATGGGCTCTGATCATAATTCCTCATCTTTGCTCTCTACTTTCAATTCGTCTCACATTCCAGCAGTGCCTTGCATATAGTACTAGACTCCATCTACCTTCATCGTAAAGTTTAAACATTTGCTTTAACATTAAATACCCTTTACCGCATGTAAATTGTGTTATTTTGCTTGTCAACAACTACTCTTGTCCTCTCTCCTTTTATACTTTTGTGAAAAATCTTTGATAGACATATGGTTAGTAGAAGAGACTGAAGCACAGAAAGGAAGAACTGCTTCAGACTGCTGAGGTGCGCACAGTCGCAAACTTTTTAGTGTCTCCATGACTGAGAGACTCTATATGCTTAATTATCACTCTCTCCACTCATGCACCTCTTCAATTCTATTACATTCCTTAGTCCAAGAATTCGTTTGGAACCAGGATATACGAGTCGTTAGGCCTTTATATGTGGTAAACTCTCCACCAAAAATGGGCCATGATACACTAGCATAATTTTCTTTTTCTCTTGGGACACCTTTTTCGATCACTCTTTTGCCTTAACTAGTACCAAATCCCCTGGTTTATTGACAGTTGCCTGAGCCCTAGTATCATGTCTTTTTTTTCTTTCAGCTGCCTGTCGACGCACTCTTGCCAACTTTTCTATTTCATCTTTAGTTAGAACTCTGCTCACCAGAAAAACTACTTCACCCCCAATAACATTCATTGGTTTATGTCCAAACATTAATTGACATGGCGCAAAACGTGTTGCTTCATGCCATATGTTATTGACTAACTCTTCAAAATTTACAATAAAGTTTGCCCAAGCTTGGAGGCGTGTCTGCTACCTTCACCACATGTTCTCAAATATCACCATTTCTTGTAACTTTGAAATGCACTTTTGTGCCCCATAATGTCCATAATTTTCATACACTAGTTCTATTAATTCATCTACATATTGCTGCAGAAAACAGAGTTTCCACTCCTCGTGATCCTCTCTCCTTCTCCTAAACAACATGACTTGATGAATTTTATAAAATACTTTCACTTTGCGATGTTGCTTTGATCCTAAAATTTTCTTAACATACCTTAAATATTTGTCCTGACTCTGCTGTCTTCTTATATCCTTACATACGTGCCTAATTACGGCCTCATGCTTCAATCCTGTCATCATCAACACCCTCAAACCATCCAAGTTGCCCTTTTTCTCAAGCTATCTTCCCCCTACCGGCATCCAGGATATTGTATCTACAACAATGTTATCCTGTCCTATAATGTATCTAATTTCCATGGGGTAGATACATCACCCAACGTCCCAGCCTAGTATTGAGCAAACGACATCTCTTCATAAAGCTTAACGACCGATGGTCAGTAAGCACTATTGTGTGACGACACAACAAATAACCCTCAAACTTCTGAAACCCATACAATATAGCTAGGGTTTCCTGTTCTGCAACACAGTAGTTCCTTTCAGCTGCCGCAGGCGTTCTGCTAGCGAAGACGATGGTTTGATGGCGGAATGCTCCTTCCTTTTCACCCTCCTCAAATATTTGTACCCCAATGCCATAGCCACAAGCATCTGAAGACATGTAGAAAGGTCTACTGAAATCTGGATGATATAGAATTTTGCTACTTAATATTTGCGTCTTCCGTTCCTTAATAAACTTGTGGGCTGACCTCACATGTCTCTGACCACTTCCAGGGCACATTCTTTATCAATAACTGATTCAATGCTGGGTTATTAAACGCTTGTGGTGACACAAAACGCCGGTAGAACCCAAACAGTCCATACATAGCCCTCAAACCTTTCTTATCCTTTGGCCAAAGAAATTCCGCGATGGCCCTAAGTTTTACACCCTCTGGTTTTATTCTTGTTTGATCAATGACGTTCCCTATAAATTTATTGTTTTCCTTCAGCCAATCTGTGTTACTAAACTTAAGTTTCATAACCCCTTTCTGCATGGCCACCAGTGCTTTTTCCAATAATGCACAATGCTGCTCCCACGTCTCTGTGGCTGTACATCGTCGACATACACAGTAAGCTGGTCCATTAATTCACGTCCCACTACCTGGTACATGGGTCTTACTAAGACACACACAGAAATGTTAAGACCAAATGGCAAGACGCAAAATTGATAACAGGTTCCTTTATGCAGGAACGCTGTATATTTCCCAGATTGTTGTGATAATCTTATATTCCAATATCCACAGGTCACATCCATGGACGAAATAAAACTTTACTCCATGGAACTTCTGGAAAAGTTCGTCTATCGATATTGGCCTGTCGGTCTCTCGTTCCACAATTACATTGAGTCTCGTTGCATCCAAGACAAGTCCCACACTTCCATCTTTCTTGGGTACTTCAAACAACGGATTGATGTATTCACTACTTGCTTTTTCAATTGCCCCCCATGACAATATGCGGTCTCTCTCCTTCTTGTACTGCTATCCTGTCGGCAAACTGTTTTACATAAGTCTTCGGGTCACAGGCTTCATGTGGCTTAATAGTTAAACTGCACTCGAAATTCTGTACCTCACCTGGTGCATCAGAAAGGATTCCACAATTCCGTTTTAAAATTTCACTCACTTCCCTTTTCTGTTGTTCAGACAAACTCCCCAACTCTGACACCCTCTCTGGTATATTCTCTTGAATCGTCTCCACCACATCCTTACCCCGACGCAAGCTATGTATCGTTACTAATTTCACCTCTGCTGAAACGCCTCCCTCTCCTACATACTTTGCCTCCTTAGGACAATTAAATACATCCTTTCTCTTAACAGAGGGGACCACTAGTTTTCTACCCCCTACTTGGAATCTCAACTCACAGTCTTCAAAACTTAGTTATCCTTTAAACGTATTCAGGAAATCTACGCCCACTAATAATTCTACATTCATCTGGGGAATGAGAAGAAAGGAATGTTCTACCATTACTCCTCTTAACTGCACTGGTATCATTACTTCCCGTCGAATAGCCTTTTACAACTTTCCAGTAGCACCACATATTTTCACTGGGGACACTGGCCACATAGCCATATCTTCTTTTTCTGGCAAATTTGCAAAGTACTCTTCGGAAATTTCCAATACACTGTTCACTAACACATGACTTACCACTCCTCCAACTTGCACCTCGACAATAGGCTCGCTATCTGCGACCTTGGGAATGGCTTCCTCCTCCAAATCGGCAATTATCTCTCGTTGGCCAAATTCTGGGAGAATTCTAACATTTCCAGATTGAAATTTACCTACATGCCAACCCGAAGAACCTTCAAGTAATCCGTCATGAAGCGACAGTTTGCACATACGCTCAACTTCTGCCCCTCCAGCGTGAGATTCGAGGAGCTCAACTTCTTCGTCATTTAACCTTAAGGGTTGTCCATGTTGCTTATCTCCATCAAACATGAACTCAAAAACAAAGTCACTCTCTCGCTCTTCCCTGCTGGCAACTGCCTCTAATAGTTCCACTATTGCAACATTTACATTACTATCCATACTGCCAGATTCCGTATTTACTCTTGGATGCCATAGTTTCCACACTCTTCTTTCTAAACGAGATGTTACTATTTTTATTGCCCTCAGGTCTGAGTGCCATCTCTTCAAACAGTCGAGCTATTCCGTAAGTCCGCCAGCCTCCTGCACTTAACGTGGCGCTGCAGATTGCCTGTCAGCTGCTCGCATTCTTCCCTGTGTGCAGGGCCCCCTAATACTGATCTCTCTCTCTATCCTTCTACATTCGCTGCGTTCGCATCTGCTGCCACCTGCGGCCAGCCAGCACCAGCTGTCTCGCTCCCCTCCAGTGCACCTTGCCGAACGTCAAGGCCATCTCTGAAGGTCTCCTTGCTCTTTCCTTTCACTTTCTCCCCCCGCCTACTAGGACGTGAACACCTGTTTCTATATGTGGCGCGCTTACTGTTAAGACCTTCGGTACACACACCATCAGATTATTTGACTTGTCGCTATAACGAAGTATGGGAGTGTCAGCAATATGTCTCGTGGTCTTATCGTGGCGTGTTTATTTTCTGCCGTTAGGTCAGACGATAGAAATGCCACTTGCATGCTTAGAGTAGCAGATTGACGGTGACCAACTTTAAACAGAACTTGATTACTTTACACATACATTTATTAAAATTATAAAAATCATAAACCTTACTTAACTTGATTCTGGATGCTATTTACAATTGACAATCTGAAGTTCCTTTGGTCTTGGTACGTTAATCTTATTCTCACATATCTCTGATACTGGACAAAGTGTCTATACATTTATCTTCATGGCTATGTACAGGAATATGATAATCTTATTAGGCGCAGACTGAAACTTGACTATAGACAGATACAGACAGATACAGACAAATGCAGACTAATGCAGACTGAGGCAGACTGACTAACCGGAGGTCTGTACACTCGTTATAATACCTCGCGCGTTCAGGTATCACTGCGCGAGTGTGATCCGCGAGGAGAAAAGGTTCTACGTTAGCAGCAATCTCATTGGCTGTGTTACATATTAATACGCGGATCGGCGGAAGCAGAATATGGTCCGTCTTTATGGCAGCGCCACCTCGTAGTGCGGAGACGGACGAGCGCTGCGCCTGCGCTGTTGTGCTTAGCGGGGCGCGCTCTATTGGGAAAGATGTGTACGCGGAACTATGTACACAACACTATATTTCTATATTGACCCTTCATGCGAGCTGTCTCCAGTCGGCCCATCACTGAGACACTATTTAGTTTAAACTCTCTCCACTCTCTTCCCTACGCTTGTCTCTCACATTCTGGGCACGAACGCCTCTCCTAACAAATCTTACCGGCTGTACATGTTTTCGTATCAAAGGCCGTTGCGACTGATTACCGTCGCGCAAAATGAGGCTGTCTAAGAAACTCACATATTTTTCATAGCTGTCCCGTGGTGCTGCTACCAGTTCCTACCTAACATAAAAAGGCAACATCCGCTCTATCCCAGTGGCAAAAAACTCGACTGCCATACCTCCATCCACATGGTTTATGCGACGCCACCCCCAATCACAAAACTGTTTCATAGTGCCACACTCTGCTTGGTACTTCCTTCCTCCCCAAAATCCCACTAACAATTATTGCTCAGTTTTTCCAGGCCAAAATTCTTCTAAAAACCATTTCTTAAAATCTGTGAAATTTTGCACTTAATAGCCACCTCATGAGCCTTGGCTTGGTTCAAATGACTCTGAGCACTATGGGACTTAACATCTATGGTCATCAGTCCCCTAGAACTTAGAACTACTTAAACCTAACCAACCTAAGGACATCACACAACACCCAGCCATCACGATTCAGAGAAAATCCCTGACCCCGCCGGGAATCGAACCCGGGAACCAGGGCGCGGGAAGCGAGAACGCTACCGCACGACCTTGAGTTGCGGACCTCATGAGACTGCTGAAAGGCATCTCCCCTTAAGTGACCCACTACATACGAAATTCGATCTCGTTCCCTCCAGTACTCTGGCATTACCCCATCAAATTCCTTAAGGAATACTTTATGATTAATGGTTCCCTGTGGCTGAAAGGTACTAAACTTACTGAACTTAATAAACGCTGCTTCTGCTGGAATGCTCGACGAAACCTGGCCTGCCCATGTGGCCAGTTTAGCTATGGCTTGCGCATTTTGCAATACTAGAGCGTCCATCTGCTGATTATGAACCTCTTGATGTTTCTCAAACGAGTCACACGTTGCTCGACTAGCAGCCAATGCCTGAATCGTATCCTTAATATGCAACTTAAAGCTAGTATCTTGTTAAGATCGTATCTTACCACTTATATTACCCACTTCAGTATTTATTTTCGTTTCAAAATCCCTCTGTTTACCTTCCAACTCAGTTGTGCAATTGTGATATGCAGTAGCATGCTCATATAACGCTTTGGTTACTTTACCTAACCCCTCCTTGTGTCCTTCTTCACTTGACCCAGATCAGTACCCACTTTATGTACTACTTGTAGTTTAATGTCTACTTGCTGCTCCAATGGCAACTTACACTGGGTGAACTGCTCAGCGATGCCTTTCTTCACCTCCTCACTAAAATTCGACACTTCCAATGCACTACTAGAGCATACTTCTTCATTTCCTTTCTTAATACCTTTACTGATTTCTTCCCAATATTGCGTTAAAGTTGCAAGGAGTGACAGAAAGAAGTCATTTTTCGCTTCCCCTAGTACTGCTGAAATCATTTGGTCTACTACTTATTCTTACCCGCCTTGAGTAGCGTCACTCCTTTCAGAGATTGAATCACTCAAGTTTAGTGGCACTTCTTTTGTCTGTTCGGTCTCTTCTTTGCTATCAACCGCCAATAAAATTCTCGTTGGATGCAGATCCAGGCTAAACACCTCTGCACTGTTTAATTCCCTCGTTATACTACCCATTTTGACAACCTCCTGAGCATCACCCTTGGCTTTCCCTGCTATGCGACCTTTATCCTGCTCAGCCGTTCTCTTTTCTAAAGTTAAAACGCTGTTCAACAGTTGGTGTAGAATTCGGTTTCTTAGCTTCTGACGACTTCTCCGAGGTACTGCCTGGTTGCTGTGCTCCCTGCGTTGGTCTGCTAGCGCCGTCCTCTTTGTGTGGAGCTTCTGCATCGGCTCCACCCTCGCGTGGTCTGCTGTCGGCTGTTCTGCTTCCACCGCGTGCTCGTGCCCTTCCTCTTTGTGCGGCCGTTCGGCGCGCCCAGCAAAGCTTCTCAGACTGCAGCGCCCGCTTACGCAACTCGCGCCCGATTCATGGCTACTAAGCAGCCCTTTTCGACCTGTACTGTCTTCCCATACTAAGCACGCTAGCCAAACTACTAAGCCGCGCCGCTGCTGCAATTACTTACAGTGCACTTTCCTACTATAACGCTTATCCTTTTGATTAAATTACTTCGTACTATTCAGTGATGCATCTCCGTTTACTCCCTACCTGGCCGTTGCACCACTTTGTAACATTCCCTAGGCCGATGTATCACTTTGTAACATCCCCTCTGCGGAATGAAAAACCCTAACTTATAACGTACTGGACTTCTTGGACTGTCTGGTATGGTAAACGGTATATTTACAGGGGTGCATGGCAGGTCCTCTTTGTGACTTACCTGCGTGGTGGGACGGTACTCAGCCTCCACACTTTTTCTATCTGTAATCTTGCCTGTCGTTACTTGCAGTTCAGCGAATCGTACGTTATTTGGCACCCTGTGGATTCTGGACGTAGCAAATACGTAGAACTAAGGTCTTGGAGACGAACTCAGCTCTGATAAAAGCTGTTATATTCTAGAGACACGTTGGCCTCAAAATCCTTTTATAGAATTTGTTGCAAACTAGTTGAAAAATCGTAGTCTGCACGCCAGAATCCAGCTAGATGGCGGTCAGACGGCTGTGCCCCTCTAAGTGAGTTTAAGACCACCGTTGGAAACCGATTGCATTTGGTCGTAGTCACAATCAGGATAGCCCCGATTGTGATCGTATTAATACAATTCACTCACCTGCCACACGGATCTTTTAGTGCACAAGGCCAGGATCTTGTACTACTGGATGCCACGGAACTCAGTCTTTACTTACACTTGATACACCACATAAAAATAAGCATGATCATAACGAATTGGTCATAATGATCATTGCCAGGAAACAAAACAGAATTGCAACAATAGGAGCTAGCACAGCAGCTGACTCACTGTGTTCAGTGATTGCCGTGTTGTTGCATTCACTAAGCTTTGCTCAATTAACTATTTGCGTCCATACCTCAGTAATTGTCACATATTAAGGTAAACATTCATTCGAAGTCAAAATAACTTCATCACCTATGCGAACGTTACTTTGTCACGGTCTTATTCAGATTTAGCCAAAAAGCAAAGCTTAGTTGGTAATCTGGTGGGTGCGCAACTGCTGGCCATCCTCCGTACTGCTCCCCGGTTGAGCCGCTAATCCTCAACAATGGCGTGCTGTGCTCTCCTTCTCCCTCACTACACCGCTTGTGACATCAGCCACCATCTCTTCCCTTAAAACAGACACATTTTACTTCATACTTGCCCTGTTGCTTTCTGCGCATATACACTTTTGATTTACAGTCTTCTGCAAATTTTACTCTAGCCCTCTACTCTAATTTAAAGTGTTTTTGAGACGAACTACTTTTTTTACCCTTCAGCAGCCTCTGGTCGAACCAGTCCAACTTCTCTATCCCCAAGGGGAGTCCGCGTGTGGATGCTGCATCGTATTTCTAAGCGACCCCTGGCCTTCCTGTGTCCTTCCACCTTCACGTTCTTGCAAGTCACCATCCTGGCCTACCGCTCCAGACTCGGCTCTTATCGTAACCCTTCGGCACGTTACCACCGCTCTGGCCGTCCGTCTGTCCGCCATCCCGCTGCGTTCTAATCTGCGCTTGCTTAATTAAGAAGGCTAGAACTTTAGTTTCATTGCCCGTACAACAACCAGGTTTCTTTCTGAAGTCACCTCATATTTTTAGCTATCAAATGAAATTCTTGAAACTATTGCTTTCTGAATCATGGCCATTCGTGAACAGCACATTGCCATGTTTCATTCTCAAGGAGCATTCATTTGTGTATACTAGTTAGTTCAAATGGAGTATATAGTGCCTGGATGTAGTATGGTTTGAATAGGGGTAGCCAGTACCGTATTATAGCATGTACGTGTTAGAGATCTGGCAAGTGCACCTCATTAATGCTGTAATTGTAATATGAAACTTAAGTCTGTCTCAACAATTAGCATGGGGGCCCATAAAATAATGTATCAATAGGGTCACATGAAGGCTGAACATTTTAGTCACAAGACAATATGATAAACAGTATTAACTACATACACCTAAAACTGTACACACTATTACTTCCAAATCTTTACAGTAATTATCATTATGTTGGGCCTTCAGAGTGTGCTAACCATTAACCGTTCCGTATCACCACTGTTTTTACACGTAACTGTAATTCTGGATAGAGATCTCAATAAGAGCTATCTTTAAGCTGAATGTTAAAATTCTTTTCCTGACAATTGTACTTTGATGAAACTTTAACTATGCTGTTATGAAAAATATGTCGGGTACTTCAAAACTTATGCTCACTGAATGGTTTCGGAATTCTCTACTCTACAAAGAATATTAAGTGTAGTGAAAGTTAATTGAAATTATCCAATTCAATATAATAGGATATTCGGAAACATCGTAGCACCTGGGGCTGAACCATGTCTTAGGAAACGACAAAGAGTAAGATACAGGTGCTCAACACAAAGTTTGTAGAACACAAACTTATTATTGAAAAAGAAACCATGGAAGGGGTCCATGCAATTATACAATACTTCACTGACAGTTCAGATGAAGATGGTGGCAGTGTACATCTGCTGTGGCTATTCAAAAAGAGGATTTAAAGGTATCTATGGTTCTTTTGGGTGACTAGTTCTGAATATTCTCTTCTTAGCAACAGATTTTCATAGTACAGAGCGAGCCAAAGCATGTCATTAATAATAAGCCAAATTTCTCCCTCACTCGAAGCTATGTTATATAATCTTGTTGTCCTCCTTGCCTCGTTCAGGTCACAAGGTGCGAGCACGTTGCCTGCTACCCACCGAATGACTCTTGTCACGAAGGAACCTTGAAGTTCGACCACCAATTGCATCATTTCTGTTCTTGCCAAGATAGTTTCGTAACACAGAGGCTTCCCTCCATGATTTACACGATTAAAAACGTTTTGTCTCTATGCACGTAAATGTTGATTATTGTTAATGAAGTAAAAGATCCACGCAGTGGATACCAAATGAAAACGCTACTCCTTATGTTTCAGATCTGGACTGCCATTATAAAATAGGAAGGAAATGTTAGTTAGAACTCAGGGAGAAGTTGTAGTCTAACTGACAATCGATTTATTGATCTTAAACATGACAAGACAACAAAATTATTAAAGAAACATCACACAAACATTTTTATTTAACAAACGCCTTACTAACATGGGATCTATGGTGGACAAAGTGATCTGCTGGGGATCGACACACGACTCTAACCAGAACACTACTCACTCTATCTGACTTCATACACATGAATCCAAGTTATGGCATCAAACTACGCCCCCACCAAGTATCTATATTCTACCATACAAAAAAAAAAAAGAAAAATATGGTTCGAAAGAACAGGGTGCTGAGAAATACATATTATACCCCTACATCATGGCAGCGAATGCTTCACCATCCAGCTGGTCAAGGCGGCACACCACGATGCGTTCAGCATCTGAAGTCATGGACGGTGGCAATCTGTTATTAATTTCGCGTTCCCGAAAAATGCAAGTACTCGGTCTCGCATTCGGTTAATTCAGAACACAGGTACCTCCCTATGAGCCTCTGAAACCCCGATGGATTCCAGTGTGCAGGTGGACCCGTTTGCTGGTTTGCCAAACCAATTTGACTTCTTGCCGCGACTGTGCGTGTCGGAATATATAAAATGTTTAGACAGCCGACTCAAGACAAATAAGTACACGCACACATCACTTGTTGTGACCATGGTGATATAAACAGTACCTCTGACGGTTCAGAAGGTGACTGGCTCAGGCTCTAAGTCGCACACTAGGAAAGGACACAACTCTGACTGTTTCTTTACTAGCGAAGCGCCAGTATGAGATACTTGTACAAGAGTGATCTTTCTTCCTTTCTCCCTGTTTCCTCCTCAGCTCGGTTCCAAAAGCACATTTCTCTTTTTTTGACTACCCCCACTTTCGCACAAGCCAGTCACAAACTGGAGCCCGACATTCTAAGCTCGGAGAATGGTCTTTGCACTACAAATCAATTTGACCAATCAGAGACTATAAAGTTAATTGGCAGAAAACGGAAAAAAAATCAGCTTCACGGCCTCTTTCCCACATGTTTGCTGTGTCGTTTGCTAATACAATTCAGGGTGGAAGCACAGCCCTCCATAAACAGTTTGTTATCCCCTCTGTTGTGTCGATTTTGAAGTTTCCAAAGAACGGCCATAAACTCGCCTAAGCATCGTGCTTTGACAAACATATTTTGTAACAGAGTCTGGACGTCTGGACGCCAGTTTCCCTGTCCCACGGAAATTTGCGGAATCTTTTACATTTCTTTTGGCTGCTTGCTCCCTAACAAGGGCACATCCTCTGCTTAATTCCCGTCCTACAATGCGTTGTCGGCGACTTCTCGGCGCTGGCCCATATAACTGGACGCCAGACTCCTGTCCAACACCAACGTAATGTGTTTTGCACAATGCGACCAAGGCATGCGGCCTTTACTGCAGTCGTCTAAGTCGGTACCCTGTTCATTTGAACGCAAGCAAAGCTTACCGTATTTCCTTCCCTAGAGCACGCAAACAAGACCATAAACTACTGCCCACCATTTCATCATAACCTATGAAGTCAAATTGCAGTAGATCGTATTCCCTACACCGAATCAGAGGTGAGAGTGCCCTGCAATCTCTCACATGAACCAGTATTACAAGCAAAGTTTTCACATTTTCATCCTTTTACAGAACATTATTTTTTTGAAAATTACATCCATAGATTCAATACATTGACATTAACTGACATAAATAATCAATTATGTAGATGTTGCATTAAAGAGCTCGGTGATACAGAAGTCACATTGAGCAAAAACAGATAAAGAAGTTAGATGGGACAAATATAGGGTATTATCGAAAACAGTGTTACATGTGCTGCACGTCTAAGCTGGGCTAGGGAACACCTGGGATATGAATTGGATCAGTGGTGAAGAATTCTTTTCACTGATGAGTGAACGATTCATCTGAGGGTTGACGATAGTCATAGAACAGTGTGGAGGCATAAATGTTTCAGGCACACAGTCCAAAGAGTCCAGCAGAGATATGGGTCACTCATGTTCTGGTCCAGAATAAATGTACGCTTCTTGTCGCTTTTGAGGAAAATGTGAGGGCTGTATAACCTCAAAACTATTATTCAGCATATAGTTAACATTTTGGCTACTGGTTCCTCTTTCAAAGGAATAATGGAAGAGTGCAATGTGTCCCTTATCGAACATCTTTCTGCAGGAGGCAGGAAACAAACGAATGGAATGGCCTCAGGATCTGCTGACATGAACTCGATTGAGCATGGCTGTGGCAAGTGAAACTTGCAGTGTGTTGCCACAGGAACGCTTCTCATACACTCATAGAATCAGGTGTGTTGCCGTCAAAAGCGGGGAATACGGTTGAGAAGTACTATCTCAAATACTTCGCGGCCAGCACTCCAATAGTTATCCTGGTATGCGACAGGAGAAAAATGGCTCAAATGGCTCTGAACACTATGGGACTTAACATCTAAGGGCATCAGTCCCCTAGAACTTAGAACTACTTAAACCTAACTAACCTAAGAACATCACACACATCCATGCCCGAGGCAGGATTCAAACCTGCTACCGTAGCAGTCGCGCGGTTCCGGACTGAAGCGCCAGATCCTTGTTGCAGATCCCTGCACTCTAGAGTGGAATTCAAATGAACATGTTGAACTATTTCCAGACTTTGAGTTTCCATCATTTGCAGATTTCGAGTTTCCAATGCATCCATCATCTGCAAAACTTGTCGAAAATTTGGGAAATTTGTGGTAAGGTACTATGGGACCAAACTGCTGAGGTCATCGGTCTCTAGGCTTACTCACTACTTAGTCTAACTTAAACTAACTTACGCTAAATATCATCGTACAAAATCAAATACTGCATGGGTATGTCAGCAATATGACCAAAGGGATATGAAAAACTATCAAAAATATGAAATATGACATAAAGTCGTAAAAATCGATGATAACCTGTTATAATTACGACAAGTTGATGGTAAATACAGAAAATTCAGGGAAATGTGAAGATATATGTAAAACTGCGAAAACCTAGCAAAATTACGTAAATTGACTGAGAATACTAAAAATTATGGAATAAATACGATGAAATGTGGGAAATTGAGGTGGTTTGAGGGTACCCAGACACTTAAGTGCGGGAAAAGTTTAAAAATTATGCTCTGTCTGCACTCAGTTTTAGTCCGTTCACTTCCCCCTGTAAACTACGTGGGTTTTCGTAACACATACTTCAACAAAGGCGATATAAATATTACACAGAAGCGCTATATTAAAGCAGTTGAAACATATGCATCCCAATCCAGGGCAGTGTTCTCACACATACAGTCGAATATAGATATTACCGAATTAGGGTTGTTCTCACAAGCAATATTATTCCATAAGTACTGTATTAAATTTGTTTAACAGACTTAAGTCATTCCCTAGCGTATTCTGTAGAAGAGTCGACTGAGGCCACAGTAGCGTGGGAAGGGAGCACTCTAGAGACGTGGTGTTAAGACGAAATTGCTATATTATCGTACACATGGGCAATACGACTCAACATCAGACCATGACTTATGTGTGCAAGAGGAAGGCTACGATGGCCATGGCGATGTTAGGGTAAACAGCAACAAGACTGTAACATCTCCTTTTGTTACTTATGGTGGTGTTTAGTCCCTCATAAGAAGTTGTACTTTCCTCATGTGCATTTTCATGCGGTAAGCGTGGATGATAACTTAATGTATCAACTATCGAAAATATTCATGTCGTTTCTCCTCGCTCTATTTCCTACTGGGGCATGGCCACATCTTTCAAAATCACTTCTACTACTAATAAGCACAACTAACACGGAAAATGTGATTGAGGGCATGAACGTTTACGACTTAAAAAGATGTATAAAATCACGTCATTTTCCTAAGCGAGAGAAGAGCAGTCGCCCAAGTTGATTCTAGTTGGTTTACAAGCAGTTTGAGTCGCGGATACTTTCGTAGTGAGGAACGGTTCCGTCAATACCTAGGACACCAGAAGAGTGTAGAAGAAAGTAGCTTTAACATATTCAAGTGTGTATCGTAGTGACTGCGGTAGAAAAGTTGGAGGGTGTTTGTATGTCAGATGCTGGACATATACTTGTATGTCGTGCGTTAGAGTATGAAGAGCTTTGCATTCCACATGACTAATACTTTGGAAACCATATGGCTGTATCATTATAGCGTTTTTAAGCGCAGAACCGTGAAGCCTTAGGAGTGCGTGTGTTTATGCTCTACAGTCATTTCTCTCTGCCAGTACCTTCTTGGAACTGACTCCAGACACTGGAATAATACTCCAGAATTAAAAGCAGAATTGATTTACGTAAATTGTTTCACATTCCATACGTCTAGAGCTCCAGCATCCATAAACAACATATTCCTTCTTAACTGTCTGTTATATCACCACAACACTCTCGTGTCTACTGTACACCAACAAGAGGTGCATAACCTCTTTGACATGCACGCATCTGGAGAGATCTTGTGCACTTGGATGGGTGCCATGAGTAAGACTGGTGCAGAACAGTCTTCCTGAACAGCATTATGAACTCAGCTCGCTCTGTTTCTTTACGAGAAGTGAAATGCAGCAGGTAGTGGGTATAGTACCCTCCTACTTTTTGTTACTTGAAGACTAAATCGGCGACCGTGTTGCAGGACAATGTGGGGAGATCTCTCATTTTATCCAGTGAACGAGCGAATACTCCTGCCAAAATTCGAAACTCCTGCCATTAGGGCAGGTTGGTGAGGGGGAGGGAGGAGGGCAGGGGAGGGTTAAGCAGCTGGGGACGCTGAGTGGGAAGGGACCCAGGTGCGGCTGCGGAAAACCCATGACTTCTTCCTGAGTTGTGGGTAATTAATTGTTCAATTAATTAATTTGACAACAATTTGATATCAAAACTTTGCCCTCCTACTAACATACAGCAGCAGAATCTTATTTGAACTCGTGATGAAATGTGCTCTTGAAAAAACTGGCAATATTTTCATTACTGATTTGCTTATATTGTATTGTTGTATTTAGTTTCATAAGGTAGATTCTTTCATTCCCTACTCCCCTCAAGTGTAAGCTCATCACAGATTCGCAGAAGATATGCAGGTGGTGCTACACTATTCTGAGCAGTTCATATTTGCTTACCAAAAGCTACTTTTCTCGTTGTTATAACGGTTTACTGCGCCCCAGCAGGGTATTAACGACGTTTTGGAAATAGAGATCTCCTCGGATGACATGTCCTCTTATCTCGCTCTGTGAGCGATTTTCGGAAGTGAGGCTTACGAGAAGTTGTTCTCGCAGCGTCAGAATCTTCTGGAACTCAGAGTAGCGGCGAGGAAGTTTGGAGAGGGTCTGGGGCCGGAGATAAACCGAGCGTAGGCCTCTCGTCAACGTGCGGCTAATCGCTGTTAGAGGGCAGGCGGCAGCCGGCCGCTCTAAGCGTAAGCCAAGTTGCGCGCGTGTCGCGGCTATCGCCAACGATCGGGCATTACGGCAGCACCTCTGACTAACGACACTCGCCGCCCTGCACGTGGCCGCACTTCCAGACAACTTGCGCTCAACACGCTACATACACCTATGCGTATCTACTCGTAGCTCAAGATATGTTTATGCGGAGCACCGACCTCTATACAACCGGTGAATAAGCGCCAATAATTTTACTGATGTGTGGATACGATAAGGTGACTCACTAAATTGAATTCACTTCAGGATTCCAGAACGCTTTTCTTCCCTTTGAGATATAAAATACGATAGCTTCGGTAAGGTTTATGTGTTAATTGAATCGACAGTTTGAAGAAGGGAACGAATCCAAAACCTCCTTGTGTGGGGAAATACAAAACACATTCTCCTGTTCGTATTTTAAATTTTATCTTAAGCAAAGATACATATAAGATTCCCTACATTAACCTCCTAACACAGTACCTTTGAATGATGAAGTGGATTGTCCTGAAGAAGCCATCACGATGTTAAAAACCGCGGATTTGCTCCCTTCTTCAAACTATGAATGACACGGTAAAACTCCCTATTAAAACATAATAAATCATTATATTTTCACACAACATTCATAATACGACTTACACAAGATATGTCTATACTTCTAAGATTTTTAAAACATTACCTATGAAATTTATTCTGAAAATCGTTTCTCTCCTTAGCTTTCACTGTCCACTGCAGTAGCTGTTGCTGGTCACATCAACACCTCTCCGTAAGATGTTTTGTATATATATGTATGTGGAATGTTTACGGCTATCTTGCATACATCCTGGGTGTTCTTATTATGTATTGGAGTTTTTCCATTGTACGCCATTCCTGTTGGAATGTGGGACACTCCTGCTTGGTTCTTTTGCAGCAATGAAACGTTTTCAGGCACATGGTCAGTGAACTCAGATATAGTTAAATAACCTTTAGGTAAGAGGTATTCTAACTGCCTGTACTTGAAAATCGGAAATGAGGACTTTTCCAAGAACTTCCTTGATATTTTGTAGTACCTAGGCCACCAGTTCTTAAAACCCGGTACTATCAGCAGAGATCTGACTAACATTGCATCCTAGAAGAAGGAAGATTGGGTTTAACGTCCTGTCGACATCGTTGTCATTGGAGACGCAGAACAAGTTCGGATGGTGTCAAGGATGGGAAAGGAAATCGGCCCTGCTTTTGTACAGCAACAATACCGGCATTTTCCTGGAGCGATTTAGGGAAATCAAGGAAAACCTAAATCTGAATGAAATAGTAATTAAATCAAGACCGTAAGCTGGCAACAGGCGTTGATATATATCAACGGGGACAGCTGAAAATTTGTGCCGGACCGGGACTCGAGTCCGGGATCTCCTGCATACATGACAGACGCTCTATCCATCTGAGCCATCGAGGGAACAGAGGGTAGTGCGACAGCAGGGATTTATTCCCTTCACGCTCGCCGTGAGATCCACATTCCCAACTTAATGTCCACACACTACATTCGTAGTGACCCCGCCCATTACACTCATTACTCGCGGCAGACAATCTTACCGAGTCCCATAAGAGGTCCGGTAATGTGTGTGCGTCTGAACAGAAGAAGTTCAATGGCCGGCTATCCTTAAGTATATGAAGATGTTATGTGTTCTTTTGGACATGTCAGAAAGAACAGATACCGTCTTCGTGTAAGTTAAGGCTAAGGTTGACCTTCCGTGCGGATGCACATGCGTTGTCCGAACTGTTACGGGACTCGGTAAGATTGTCTGCCGCCAGTAATGAGTGTAATGGGCAGGGCCGCTACGAATGTAGGGTGTGAATATTAAATTGGGAATGTGGGTCTCACGGGAAGCGGGCAAGGGTAAATCCCTGTAGTCGCGCTATCCATGGTGCCCTCGGTGGCTCAGATATATAGGGCATCTCCCATGTAAGCAGGAGATTCCGGGCTCGAGTCCCGGTCGGGGCACAAATTTTCAACAGTCTCCGTTGATATCGGCAGCTTAGGGTCTTTATTTAATTATCATTTCATTCTAGAGAGCTGCACTGTCACGGTTGGTATCATGTCCAAAAGAACAGATACCATCTTCATATATTTATTTATTTCATTAACACTACAGAGTTACCCACCGCCTTGAAATGTAAGGTGGGTCGGATGCTTCTGAATCTAATAGCAAAGACTTCTCATTGTTACTATATTATTGTTATACAGTTGCTAATTCTTTTTTTATATGATATAAAGAACGTAATCTATAAAAAATTCTCAAAGGTTACAGCGAATTGAATGCTTAACAATTGTTAAAATGGTTCCATGTCATTTGTTACTACCTAGTTGATGAGAATATAATTTATGTAATGCAAATTTCAAAGAAAAATTAAAAAAGAAAATGTAACAGAATGAGGGTGGTGAAAATAATTTGTAGTATGTAGAGGGAAGTGATATGCTGTATTTGGATGTGTAATACAGTCTAAGTAGCACGTTGGTTAATAATGGCCTATGTTTACCTATTTCAGATGAGAAGGTCTCCGTACAACCTCGAGGTATTCTCATCTGAAATAGGTTGTGCTAATGAATGTTTACACAGATTATACAGATTGAATGCTGATTGAGCCCTTCATAAATGGAATACACGAATTTTAGCTTTGCATGAGAAATACACTTGTGTTTGTAACTTGTTAGTAGAAATAGAATATAGTTCATTGATACGTGAATGCATTATTCCTTAAATAACTTAATACATTTCTGATATATAAAATTCATTGGTTGTAGCTTTGGATAGAGAAGAGAATATACTTCTGTCTGCAAACGATAAGACGAGCAGTACATTACTGATTTGCAGCACATTACTGATGTGCAGTACACTTTCAACACTAGCAGGATGTCATTGGTGAGGAGGACACTCGGAATAAAAGTTCTTCGAGCCTTCTCCTCCCAAGGGACATTACCTTATTGCTACAGCCTTAGTATGTGGTGCCGGTGTTTATTTTTTTTATGATTGTTGTGTTGTTTGGGACTGTGTTGGGGCATGCAGTGTCATGCGTTGTTGGTTTTGGTCCCTTACATGATGGTTACTTCTCAGTCTTGTTCACTTAGTGCTCCTTCCTCGGTTTAGGAATCTGTGGTCGTGTTTGTGTCCTCCTATGTGGTTTGTTGTGTTGTTTGTGCTTGTCTACGCCTCCTTCCATATGGGTTTTGGGCTTGTATTCTTCGTGCAGAGTGTTCGATACAATATCGGCTATGCTATTTATTGTGTTCCAGGCCACTTGTGCTAGCGTGTTGCACAGCAGTGTGACGTGTTCTGGTGTCCCAGTTTCTCCGCATACGCATACTTCATCGTTAGTTAGTCTCATACGGTTTCAATGTGCCGGATATGGCCCGTGGCCTGCCAGGAAATGGACCATCCCCCGGCTTGGGTGGACATATTTCAGTTGTAGTCTTTCGTGTACATCAGGAAAGAAAGAGTGTATTTGGCGACCCTTGTCGGGTGCATCCCACTCTCTCTGCCATGTTTGAATCCGCCGGTGTTTCATTTGTGTTTTGTTCATAGTGTTGGTTCCCATAATTTCGGTGACTTTATCGAGCCTGTCCCTCTTAAGCCAGTAAAAATCAAATGACTCTGAGCACTATGGGACTTAACATCTTAGGTGTTCAGTCCCCTAGAACTTAGAACTACTTAAACCTAACTAACCTAAGGACATCACACACATCCATGCCCGAAGCAGGATTCGAACCTGTGACCATAGCGGTCCCGCGGTTCCAGACTGAAGCGCCCAGAACCGCTCGGCCACTCCGGCCGGCTTCTTAAGCCAGTAAGTGCAGCTCTATAACGTATTGTTATGTCTATGGGGCAGGTCCCCTCACAACGTAAAGTGCCTCTAGTGACGTGGTGTTGAAGGCTCCGCTCAATCTCGGGAGTACACTACGTTGATCTCATCTTGCATTTGACTTGTTAGTCTGTATGTTGAGTCTGTGAGCCCAGGCACTTGCGGCGAAGCATGCGATGGATTCAAATATCGCAATGTGGTAGGTTCTTATCGTCTTAATTGTTAATTTGTACTGAGTGGTGTTTAGTTCTGTTAGTCTGTGCTTAGTTTTGGAGGCTTTGTCAATTTTATATGATGGTTGAAAGTCTGTTTTCTGTCTGGATGCAGTCCGAGATAACATGTGGCTTGCTTCCTCTGTATGATTGCATTGTGTAATTTTAGAACTGGATTCCTCTGTAGTGTCCCTCTGAGCAGTAAATATACGGTTCTGTTGGGAGCTATTTTTAATTTATTTTCTTTGCACCAACTGTTACTTTTCTGAAGCAGTTGCGTGCGTTTTGACTCTAGTGCTACTCTCAAGTTGGCTGACACCACTACGAGCAGGTCATCTGCGTAAGCCACCACACCTCTTACCCTGCCGTCACGGTCCAGGGTGTTCAGCTAGGGCTCGATTGCGATATCCCAGAATACTGGTCCGCAGATCGAGCCCTGTGGACATCCCTTCGTTATTCTCTTCACAACCTTCCGTGTACCAGCCCTCCACTCCGCCACTCCGCCTCTGCAGTAGTCGAGGAGGCTATTGTAGAGGGAAACTGATAGCCTCATTTTCCTTAACCTGGCGAAGAGGGACGGCAACCACAAGTTGTCAAAAGCCACGGCTTTGTCGATTAGAATGGCGGCCACGTATTTGTCGCCGATGCTATTTGTAACTGTCAGTGCTTGGTTGACGGCGTCTTCTATTGATCTACCTTCCCTGAAGCCGAATTGATGGGGCGTTAGGCCGAGGAGGTGCCTGTACGATTGTAAACGATCACACAGGAGCCTTTCCTGTACCTTGCCGAGAGCGTTTAAGAGACAGATCGGTCGGTACGTTTCGGGGTCTGTTGGCTCTTTGTCTAGTGATTCTTGATTATTACTACATTAGCAGTTATCCAGAGGTTTGTAATTCTGCCTGTTAGTAGTGCCAGGTTGAACACGTTAGTAACAAAAGGTGTGATTTGCGTTACTGTTTGTTTTAATGTTTCTGAAAGTATTTTGTCTGGGCCGGGTGCTTTTCGGTTTTTAAGTCTGTTGATTGCCGTCGCTACTTCTTCTTGCGCGCATGGCGTGGTTACACTGTCACTGATGTATGGTTGCCTCATGCTCTGTTTTGTCAGCGTGTTGTCGCTCGTCTTGTGTGGGGCCGTCATCCGGGAGAAGCCTGTTCATAAGATATTCTGCTGTGCTTCACCATCCTCTGGTCATTGTGTCGTCAGCTTGTTTTAATGTTAACAGAACTGCCTATGTCTTAACTCGTTCTATTTCTATCTTGAATGGTTGCCCCAGATGTCGTTCTGTAGCTGGGTTTTTACAAAATTGGTCCAGTAGTCTTGCCTTGTTGTCTTTAGTTGTTTTTGGTATTTCTGTTTAGCGTCACGATACAGATCAAGTCTTATCTGTCTTTCAGGAGCTGCCTTTGCTTGTTGGTAGTACTTTCTTTTGTCCCGTGAATCCTTCCTTAGTGTTGCCAGTTGTGTCGGCCACTGTTGTTCTGTCCACACCCAGTTTCTGCGCGTGGTATAGCTATTCACTTACGACGTCAAGCGTAACATTGTCTGTCGTCAGTTCCATCTGAGTTCCACAAGGGGGATTTTGCGTTGATATCAGTCAGGATGAGCAGCCTTTTTCTTTCTGAGTGTCGTGCAATGTCTTTTATTTTGTCTAAGAAAGCTTCTATATCATACGAGTACTGAGCGTAAATAGACGACATGAACCATACATCCTGTCCATCTGTTATTTCTCGATTTTCTCTGCCTCGTGATGACTGGGTGTTGTGTGATGTCCTTAGGTTAGTTGGATTTCAGTAGTTCTAAGTTCTAGGGGACTGATGACCATAGATGTTAAGTCCCATAGTGTTCAGAGCCATTTGAACCATATTTTGTTATTTATGCTGTGGCGATGTGTTCAGAGCAAAACTGGGTGATCTGTGTTACTATGAGGTTTTTATTAACTACTGTTATCGCGGCTTTCGCGTTTGGTGTTCCTGTTATTGTGATATAATGTGAGGGGAGCCCTGAAATTTCCCGCCTCGGAGAAAAGGTTCCTGAACTCACGCGATGTCTGCTATGGTTCTTCTAAGAACCTACCTAGTTCCATGTTTACTAGGGTGCTGCCCTGGCAAAATTTAGTTGTATTACCTTCAGGAGGGATATATAGTGAAGGAAAAACACTTGGGTGTGGTTTCTTTAAAATCCAGAAACACACGTCCATGTGCTCTCAGGAAGTCCTTGTATACTTTCTCTAGGTTTAGGCCCTCTCCCCTTCGCACACATGCCTCATCTAAAAGCTTACATAGCTCTTTGGGGTTCGTTGGCAGATTTTCAACTCTTATAATCATCCTGTCAGTTTTTTCTGTACTCGGATTATATCCCCCTTTTCATGCTTAGTTCGTATTACATAGCAAAGAGCTATTTGAAATACATCCTTGTTTTCTAGTCTGCTAAGCCGTAGGTTAACTTCTAAGTTTTCGTAGTCTACGTAATTAACGGTATTCAGCTTGGGGTCCTTGGTTGTGTCTCGTTGGTGTTCTTGACTGTTTGTTTGTTGCTCTGATTTAAAGTAATTTTGTACTGCAGCACGTCTTTCCTACTTTATGGTTTCTGGCAGCACGGAGTTTGATGTGTTTTCGCTGAGCATTTACCCTGATAGTGACTTGTTATTTTTGATCGCTACCGGGGACTTGTTCGTAAAATGTGACTGTTGTATGTCCGTTTCTGGTGTGGTTTTGTCTGGTGTTGTGCAGTTGCAGGATGTGTCTTTCTGTTCAGCTACGTTCCGTACGCCGGTTTACGCTTGTGGAAACATTGTCTATGCGATGCAGGAGTCCGTCCTATACACTATTTACCTGGCAAGTCCGATTCCTTATACGTCTCCGATATGCCACGACTCATGCATTTTACACCGATTACCATCCCACGTTCAAAGTCGGTTAAAACTCATGAAGTGCTGCTATGTTCATTAGAGACCTGTTTCCTACATACTGTTCAGATATTGTCTCTACCCCAGGGTCATAAACTGCATATAGCCACAACATTGGGACCTCATGCACTGCACATTTTCAAATGGAAATACCGCTTCTGTTGCTTCTAGAAATTCAGTTTCTATTCAAAAAGACTTTTCATTCGTGCCAAGTACGTTTACATCTGTTAATCACTTGAGTTAAGGCACTGTTTCGTCTAAAAAGTTGAAGTTATTGGAGACTACCCAATCGCTGTCGAACTGTAAAACACTCTTAATTCCAGCAACGGCGTTGCCTCATGCAAGGACTAGATGAATAAGATGGGAATCCTGTGACATACGTTAAAACAGTATGAAGAGAGTAGCGTGGACGAGCTGACCTCCGGCGCTCCAACGTTGCCTAAGCTATGACGCCAGCGTTCTTCCGCTTTAACGCGATATCTTACTCCTCAAATACCGCTACGCTCTATAATTAGAATACAGCATTAAGAGGACCACTTAAGATCAGCCCTATTCCCAGTCTTTGCACCTATGCTGGCGTACTGTCACCTTACTTCCTATGCCTACTCCTCAACGGGCGACAAGTGTCCAAGATATACGTCGTAATCCTGCCTCCTGTGTACCACACCATTGTTCTACCACCAATAGAGTGACTTCCATACACTTGCTTTGAACAATGATGCGTAGGCCTATTTTCGACAAATATTAACGTTTTACGCCGAATTTGAAGTAAATCATCTATGGGTGTCATGTTATTTTCGCTTTGATGGATTTAGTGAATGAAAGCACTCAAAAGATGAATTTTAGATCTGTGTTTTCTAATATCTCACATGAGCACCACGTTTTCAACAGCGTGTAGACAGCCAGATTGAAATAGGACAACTCCCTTCAACGCTCAATTGTTTTCCTTCTACTATCCTTTGCATTTTCCTACCAGGTGCTTTTACAGTGTAGAGCAACGAATTTCACTGAATTACGACGACACTGGAATCGACGAGGTGTGACCGGGTGAAGACGTTTGCTACCCTCCCCGATTCAATTAGCACTCGTCAGGCTTTTCAAAAATGTAACTAGCAGACAAACTAGTTCCATAACTGGACCCCATTCTCGTGCTGTAACAGCATTTGAAGGGCGTGATGCTATGTGTATCCAGCCACACGAGATAAAAAAGAAACGGACAAGTTGATACAGCAGTCAAGAAATTATTCTCATATGGCATGCAGCTTCACTGATCAGCAAGGAGGTCACGCACAAATGGGAGGAACAATGACTAGCGGTAGGCGATAACATGCTGCAGTCGATGAAGGCCACTATCCGACAGCGCCTTTACTCCCTTTGGGAACAAAGTTGTCATACTCACCTGTGTCTGCGTGCAGCATAGACCAGTCACGAAAAAAAAAAGTTCAAGTGTGTGTGAAATCTTATGGGACTTAACTGCTAAGGTCATCAGTCCCTAAGCTTACACACTACTTAACCTAAATTATCCTAAGGACAAACACGCACACCCATGCCCGAGGGAGGACTCGAACCTCCGCCGGGACCAGCCGCACAGTCCCCGACTGCAGCGCCCTAGACCGCTCGGCTAATCCCGCGTGGCAGTCACGAAGAAAGATCCAACTTTTTGTATAGCCCTGTGGTATAGATATTTCATTTTTAACAGAGTACGTTCCATATTTTGAACAAAGGGCAGAGGATCATGACTTTATTTTATGTGGCAACGACGTCTGTATGGTAAAACTGTGTCTAAAGAGATCTTTAATCAATTGCTCATCATCATCACCAACAACAATAAGAAAAAAAAAGAACAGTTAACTCACAAAGCAAGTCGAGCACCTTGAGTCAGTTCGTCTACATAGTTGTGATGTCGGATATGATGTGCACGATGTAGGAGTTAGTACTACAGTAATCATCAAGTGTCTAGTGAAAGAAGTGAATTATGACACCTAATTCTGGACTTTCTAAAATGGTACAGTTAATTTATGACTTAGGAACTGCCTGAGTCACATTGTGCTTCAGAGCGATAATGAGACTGCAAGGCAATCAAGCTCGAGGATAGGTTTCTGGTGAAGTATGGATTTGAATAAAGAAACTATTGTCAGAACTAAACATCTTTGCTGCTTGTGCAGACCCTGAACCACCACTACCCTGTATACAAGGTGCTCGAAAATTCCCGTCACAAAATTGTAGGACTTGTAGAGGGGAGTGAATGAGTGCATAATATTCTGAATATCAACCCCTGTCCGGAAACGTAGCGTTTCCGTTCTACGACGGTTTCATTTCAGATTTTTAGCACGTTCACTTCTGCTTGAGGAACTGACTTAGGCGTGACGCAATGCAATTATTAGGTAACAGTTCCAAAGAAAACATAACGAAACATCTATTTGTCACTTAACCACATTTGTTTGTATTAACACTTAAACGCTGGCCGAGGTGGCAGAGCGGTTCTAGGCGCTTCAGTCCGGAACCGTGCGACTGCTACGGTCGCAGGTTCAAATCCAGCCTCGGCCATGGATGTGTGTGATGTCCTTAGGTTAGTTAGATTTAAGTAGTTCTAAGTTCTAGGGGACTGATGGCCTCAGATGTTGAGTCCCATAGTGCTCAGAGCCATTTTTGAACACTCATACATTACGTGTTTACATTGTTCCAAAACAAAAAAGAACCAAGCGTACTGTACGTACAGAACGTATTGTTTATGTGTTAATACAAACAAAAGTGCTTAAGCGATAAATGGATGTTTCGTTATGTTTCCTCTCGAACTGTTATTTAATAATTGTACTGCGCCATGCCTAATTCAATTTCTGGAGCAGAAGTGGAAGAGTTCCTTCCGAAATGAAACAGTCGTAGAACGGAAACGGTACGTTTCCGTACATAGGTTCCTGTTTAAAGTATTATATACTTACTCTCCTCTAAAACCCCTGGAAGTTTGTAGAAGTTTGTTATGGAATTTCCGAGCACACTGTATAGATATAGAGTTTTCTTAGTTGCGATGCATAGTCAAGTGTTGTAGCTATGAAATTCGTGTGAAGACTACCAAATGGTTCAAATGGCTCTGAGCACTATGGGACTTAACTGCTAAGGTCATCAGTCCCCGAGAACTTAGAACTACTTAAACCGAACTAACCTAAGGACACCACACACAGCCATGCCCGAGGCAGGATTCGAACCTGCGACCGTAGCGGTCGCGCGGTTCCAGACCCTAGCGCCTAGAACCGTACGGCTGAGGACTACCGCACGGAATAATTATTTCAGAGCGAGTTAGTCAGATATTGGAAGTAATCCTGTACGAAACAAGGGACAAGAAGGTGCATAACAATGGGGATGTTAATATTTCAAAAGAGCACATCCTATCTGCAAAAATGCGCGTTTGCCTAGGCCCACGGGTATAATAGCAGAGAACGTTCTGGAGATCCAACTGTCGCACATCTCTGTTTGCCGTCACAAAGCTGTGAAGAATTTGCCCCTCACCCGTTGTCGGCGGGAGTTAATTATGCACGAATTTTGCTCCCCGCGCAACAGTGGCGCAGTAGCTCCGATGAGGAGCTGCAAACCAATTCACGGTGATGAAATTTTGAAAATTAAAATCTGATGTCGGTGTTAGAGACAGGTGTAAAGCGCGCTGAGCTGATTTATTCAGAGTAGGACACGGGGGCGCGTCCCTGTACGTCGCTAATGAGATTTTGCGGCGGCAGAAGCGCCTGCTGGAGCCACGAGCCGCCACCGCGGCCGGCGCCGCTGGACGGAGGCGCTCCTGACCCGTGCAAAGGCCAGGGGTCGCCACCTACACCCACAATCATAGCTAATCGTGTTGTGCCAGAAAAAAATATTTCCATTGTCCTTATTCCGACAACAATTTTCGCATTTTTACAAGGGAATGTATCGTTCATCAGAATATATCGCGGGTGCCAGGATTAACTAGAAAGTTATTTTCACCAGTGCCGTAAGCAGAAAGTGGACGCAGTTGCAAGTTGATATTTATCGGAAAAGATACAGGAACTGCTGAGATACTTCTATAGATATTCATCACCGGAATCAGAGCATGTAATTACTTAATGGAAACAATTTGTGTGTTTATTTATTCCTCAAAATTACAGTGGGCGCAACTAAAATTGGCCAGATAACGAACATACTGTTTTACCAAAAGGGCATATAATAATGATCATTGCTTGGTATGCAGGGTAAGTCATTTCGAACTTGCACCCCAGATTTTGCGGAAATGTAAAGTGCTATTGATGTCCATTTTTCACAGAATGGGTTGGTAGTCAGGAGCTCATATTGTTAACCAGTCAACAGATTGTAATGATGCTTAAAAATTATATTTTTTGTGCAAACATCTTGTTTTTAAAATATAACAAGGCCTATTGATATTAGAAAACTAAAAGTAGGATAAATTCGAATGTCAGTGGTGTTTCTTGCAAGATTCTACTGTGAGAAGTTTCCACAACGACACTTGTACAGTACTTGTGATGGCATACATTAAATAAAATACAAGTGCATACACTAGTTATGTGGATTCTGACTAGTAACGAGACAATCGACCATCACAGGTTGTGTTCAGAATGACCACCGTCAGCGGCAATACACGCTTTCAGTCCGGCAAGGAACGACTGCTCCATACGTGATAGCATTTCAGCGAAGATGTCAGAGTAGGCTCCAATAACACATCGTTGCATATCATAGGATGTAGTTGGTATGTCCTTGTAGACAGCGTCTTTCAACTTTCCCCACAGAAAAAATTCTACAGGCGTCAAATCCGGGAAAGGGCTGGCCAAGGTACAGGTCCTCTGCGTCCAATCCAACGATTTGGAAACAATTCGTGAAGACATGCTGTAGTACTTCGTGTACCATGGGCTGGACCGCCATCATGTTGGTACCACAGGTTCCTCCTAGTCTGCAGCGGAATTTTTTCTAGCATCCGTCGAAGTTGATCTGTTAGCAGGCCCCGATACTCGTGCGCGTTCAGCGCTCCGTCCATGAAAAACGGGCACATGAGCTGATGGCTCACTGTCCCACACCGTACGTTTACATTCCATGGACGCTGATGCTCCACTTGAAGACGCCAAGTGGGATTGTCAACAGACCAAAAGTACATGTATCGGCGGTTTACCTGGCATTAATTGGTAAATGTGGCTTTATCACTAAACAAGATACTTGATACATCTGCAGTATTACCTTGTCTTAATCCCCATGTACAGAAGTTATCATGATTTTCACAATCGTTTCCATGCAGCTCTTGAAGGAGAGAGATGTGGTAGGGTTAGAAACGATGTCGAAGGAGAATGAGCAGACCACTTGCCTGACTCATGCCACTTCCTCGCGCGCTTGCGAGGGAATACGTAAGGTTCAACTGCAACAGCATCAAGAACATCAATTTTCCCCTCTACTATCGTCATTTGTTTCCTTCTATATCTACTTTGACATATACATAGATACTCCGCAAGCTACCGTAAGGTGCGTGGAGGAGTATACTGTGTACTACACTACTTGTCTCCTCCTGATCCCCTGCAAATAGAGGTGGGAAAAACGACCATCTATACGCCCACTTACGAGCGCTAATTTCTCGTATCTTATCTTTGCGGTCCTTATGCGCGTAGTATACTGGCGGGAGCAAAATCGTTCGGCAGTCAGCTTCAAACGCCAGTTCTCTAAATTTTCTCAGCAGTGTTTCCCGAAAACAACGCCGCTTTCCCTCCAGGGATTCCCATTAGAGTTGCCGCAGCATCTCAGTAGCACCTGAGTTTTGTTCGAACCTACCGGTAACAAATCTAGCAGTCCTCCTCTGAACTGATTCGATGTCTTCCTTCAGCACTCGATTAGTACTCAAGAAAAGGTGGCACCAGCTTCCTATATGCGGTTTGGTTCTGATGGTTCAAATGGCGCTGAGCACTATGGGACTTAACATCTGAGGTCATCAGTCCCCTAGAACTTAGAACTAACCTAAGGACATCACACACATCCATGTCTGAGGCAAGATTCGAATCTGCGACCGTAGCTGTCGAGCGGTTACAGACTGAAGCGCCTAGAAACGCTCGGCCACACCGGCCGGCAAAATGTATTACATTCGAACTGAGAATATGTTCAATGATTCTGCAGCAATAGAAGTTAGGGATATTGGCCTGTAATTCTGCGGGTCCGTTGTTTTACCTTTCTTATATACTTCTTATATATTCCAATCCCTTGGGACTTTGTACTGGGCGAGAGATTCACGATAAATACAAGCTAGGTAAGGGGCCAAGGCCATTGAGTACTCTTTCTAAAATCGAGCTTGAATTCCATCCGGATATGGTGACTTATTTGTTTTCAAATCTTTAAGTTACTTCGTACACCAGGTATGCTTATTTCTATGTCGTCCATACTGGAGTCTGTCCGATGGTCAAATGACAGTATGTTTGTACGGTTCTCCTGCGAGACTGATTTCTTGAGCGATAAATTTAAAACTTGAGCCTTCGTTTTGCTATCTTCAGCTGCCACTCCAGACTGGTTAACAAGGGACTGAATGGAAGCCTTAGACAGGCTTAGCGATTTTATTTATTTATTTATTTATTTATTTAACCTGGCAAGATTAGGGCCATCAGGCCCTCTCTTACATCTAACCAGGCATTCTACTTATTTTAGTCATATGTTTTAGTAGGCATGTTAAACTACATCTAATACAAAAAGTGAGATAAACGATTAGAAAGGTACACCTCGAAAAATACATTATTGAAGAGAAAGATTTTAGATGGACTGCTGGCAGCAGGGAGTATGAGGGAGACTCCTGGTGAAGGGAGGAGAAGAATAGACTGCGTGGCTAATAGAGATAGATGAAGAGGAAGGCATCTCAGGAGCAAGATAGGAGACGCTAGCTTTGCTATTTGACAGATGAGAGGATTGGCCTTGCACATTAATTTTGTGGAGAATTTTATGCGGATGATAGTAGGAAATGCTTCAACTTCTTCGTAAAAGCAACAGGAGATTGAATTTTCCTCAAGTTAAGGGGCAGTTTGTTCCAGAGGCGGACAGCGGCAACTGAGAAGGAGTTTGCAAAAGTTTTTGTTTTGTGAGTGGGCACAGTTAGGATACCAGATAAGAGTGACCTCGTGTTTCGATTATGATGGCATGACAGGTTTTTAATCTCTGAAGCTAGGTACTGGGGTGCTTGCGCGATGAGGAGTCGGTTAAGTAGACATAGAGTGTGGTAGTCACGCAGTTTGTCCGGCCGCAGCCACCCTAGCTCGGAGTATGAAGCACTAACATGATCATATCGGCGAATGTTGCAGGTGTAACGCACACAGGCATTCATGGTTAGCTCTAGCCGTCTTTTGTTTTCACTACTCATGCCTTGTTGAATCACATCACAATAGTGGAGGTTCGGTAGAACGAGTGCTTGCACGAGCTGGCGTTTCAAGCCCCTGTGGGAATATGTTCCGAAACTTTTTGAGAGCATACAGACAAGCAGACGTCTTTCGGCACACTGCGACTGTATTCTCCGCCCAGTTCAGATGCTCGTCCAAAGTTACACCCAAGTTCTTCACTGTTTTCTGATATGGTATTGGAGTACCTTCGAGCAGAATAGGAGGTAGCCGTTCGCGGAAATCTGAACTTATTAATTTCTGATGGGCTATTAAGATTACTTGCGTCTTTTTTGCATTTAATTTAAGCCCCAGGTTTTTCGCCCATGTCACTACTGAAGAAAGATCATCATTCATCAGAGCGATTGCAGTGTTTACGTCTTCAGGTCTGACGCTTATGTAGAGCTGGAGGTCGTCGGCATAGAAATGATGTTTACAGGAGGACAAAACCGACGAAATATCGTTGACATATAAAGAAAACAAAATTGGTCCTAAGACTGATCCTTGTAGCACTCCCGAAGAAACATGTTTCCAGGAAGATTTTTCATTTGCGCAGACAACACATTGCTGTCTGTCTTTTAAGTAGCTTTCAAACCATCTCATTGCACTATCAGAGAAATTAAGCTGTTGCATTTTTCTGAGTAATATGTCAAAGTTAACAGTGTCAAAAGCTTTGCTGAAGTCCAGTAGCGTCAATATTGTTGCCTTTCGATTGTCGATGGCATATTTCAGGTCATCAGTTACTTTAATTAGAGCAGTGTTTGTGCTGTGATGTTTACGGAAACCGGATTGAAATTTGTCATATAGACTGAATTCATGCAAGTGTTCAGTGATTTGGTAATGAACAATATATTCAAGTGCTTTGGAAACAGCAGACAGTATGCTAATTGGTCGGTAATCACTAGGCAGTTGCGGGTTTTCAATCTTAGGGATGGGTCGAATTATGCTTCTTTTCCATGCAGTGGGGTATATTCCGTTCACGAGGGAAAAATTAAATATGTCAGTTAAGACAGGTACTAAGATATCGGCAACATTCTTAATCATGGTTATACCGATACTGTCGTTGCCTATTGCATGAGAAGAGATTCTCATTATTGCTTTTCTTGCCGTATTTGTTGTTACATGTTTTAGATGGAAGGTATCGTTGTTAGTTATCCTGTTTGGGGATTCTTGTGGACGGTAATTATCAGCAGTGCTGGTATTCAGAGGTGCAGAGAAGAATTCATTTAATTCGTTAGCTGACACATGAAAAGTTGTTTCCGATTTTGCCTTTCCGACCCCCAAGCTACGAAGATTCTTCCATAGAGTCGTGGGTGTCAGATCGCTGCATACAAGGGAGCGAGCGTGCCTGATTTTGGCATTGCGAATGCATTGTTTCACTCTGTTCCGTAGCTTTCTATATTCTTCGAAACGCTCGGGTTTCGGATCTGCCTTGAAACGCCTGTGGGCAGCATCCCTATTAGTCATCATTTGACGTAATTCAGCTGTCAGCCATGGAGCAGGAGATTTTCTTACACGGACTGTGCGCATAGGTGCATGTTTGTCATAGAGGGCAGTGAGTTTATCACCAAGTTCATTAATTTTGCCGTCGATTGTAGGTTCTCTGATTATTTGATGCCATGAGATTTCTGAGCAATCGGCTGTTAGAGCGTCAAGGTCAATACGTTTCATGTTCCTACAAGTTATGTAACGTGATTTGATCCTTGGGGGCTGCACAGAGTAGGCCAGGAATGTTACATCATGTGCTGAGAGGCCAGGGGCCGATGGTTGACCAACATCCCTCACTTTGTCAGTCTGTTTCGTTGCGATCACGTCTATAAGAGTATGACTGTGCGCCGTATGGTGTGTAGGTTGTAATGGAAGAATGTTCATGCTATTGCAACTAAACAATCTTCTTAGGTTTATTGCGGAGCGAGTGTCTCTTAGCAGGTCTATGTTCAAGTCACCCATTACGATGACATGTTCGTATTGACACTGAAGTGAATGTAATTCCGACTGGAAGGAACTCATTGAGCTTATTTTTGGCGGCTTGTACACGACGCCAGTCAAGAATTTCCGACTTTGTATATTTATTTCAATGAACATGAATTCAGCTTCTTTTTCTTCAGCAGGATTTGACGTACATAAGACTTTCGCTTTGAGATCTGTTCGTATATTTGCGCCGACCCCGCCACCTCGCTTTTTTGATCTGTCTGCCCTAAGAAATGTGTACCCTAATGACTAGAATTTTCTCGGGTTCTCTGCCAGATTTTTATTAAGGCGTGACGGTGGTAGTTGTTGTATGCTTCGCACATAGATCTTTTCACAGACGCACGAATCTCCTCAAACCCCACAAGTCCAGCAATCTTTGGTTGAGACCATCCACTCAGCTCCAAACCAAATGACTCCGATCAACTCTGGGAATTATGCTGCAAATTGCGAGCTCTCTTTGCACCCCACAGGCGAGACCAGCAGTCTTCAACACCTCTTCAACCCCCTGTACGAACTGAAGGTTGCCTCAGAACCCATGCCATAGGCGTCATTGGTGGCGAAATGAGCCACGCAGCACGATAGCCCCCACATCTCAGACGAGGCCGTCCGGCAGACATACAGAGTACACATTGGCTTTTTTTTTACAGCCCAGAACGCTATCTGACTAAGGGGCTCCATGACGCGGCTAACATTGGTGCTCCCAATAACCAGTAAACCCCAGTCCCCGTGTCTCTGCTCAGACCCTGCACCCTGCTGAAGGAGCGACCACCTGTCCACAGACAGGGTGAATGGTCAAGGCCAGGCTGCTAATCTCCTCACTGACCCTGCGCCTCGAGCGACGCGAACGGGTTACCATCCACCACTCACCCTGCTGTGAGGGTGGATCTACCGCGTCATGGGGACTAGGAGGTGCCTCAGAAGCAGAGCCCGTGGGTAAAACAAGTGACACATGAGATGTCCCATGTGAAGCGCCCAATTCTCTGCCACCGCTACACACCGAGGCAGCAACCTGAAGGTGACTGACTGTTGACAACAGCACATTGAGCTGTTCGCAAACTAAAGCCACCTCCTCCTGCACCATTCCTGGCACACCAGCTCTTTGGTACGACTATCGATTACCCAGTTGCACTAGGATCTTTGCCCCTGTTGTGATCTCGTGGGTGTTTGGCGCTTGGGCCAGTCGGTGTTGGACTCGCTATGAGGCGCAAGGATGTGCTTGCGTGGACGAAAGAGAAAAACACGCGTACTTGGCCAGCAGCTGCACGGAGGGTCGACCTCGTAAGCTGGTCGCGAGTTTGTGGTGAACCTGCCTGAAGTCAACACCGAGCGCTGTTCGTCGCATTGCTTTGGCGCATGTTTTCTCGGGGAGACCCATCGCTGGAGACCATCTCGAACAATGCTCTCCATCAAAGGTGTAAGAGGTTTTGGTGCCTTCGTTTCGCTGAACGATTTGCGAGTGTACTAGTTGCTTGGTTGCCCTAATGTAAGTGTTGTTGAAGTAAGAAAATGGTTCAAATGGCTCTGAGCACTATGGGACTTAACTTCTAAGGTCATCAGTCCCCTAGAACTTAGAACTACTTAAACCTAACTAATCTAAGGACATCACACGCATCCAAGCCCGAGGCAGGATTCGAACCAGACTGTAGCGCCTAGAACCGCTCGGCCACCCCGGTCGGCTTGATGTAAGAGCAGCCGGCAGAGCAGTTACTATTTCTATTTAAATATCCGCTGGTTGGATTACTATTACGAAGCGGATTAGCTCGATTCTTTTTTATGGTGGGGGACAGTATCCAGAAGTTTATGTATTGTCTGTATGAGATTATCAATGTATTTGATTGCCATCAAGTCAACGTTGCTTGTATATTGCTGCCATATTTGGGCTACTTCTATTGAAAGCACTTATTCAGTTGTTAGCTGAGACTCGTATTCTGTAAAGCTAGTCATTTGTACGTAGTTCCTTTATATACGTGCATTTACTTTAAAGCACTCACTCAGTTATTAGTAATGGCCAGTACTTTGTAAAAGGCAATCATTTGTACGCAGAACTTCATACGCGTGCATTTATTTGAATGCACTTATTGAGTATTAGTAAAATGCAATTGATTCTTCACATATTGGTATTGTTTATTGATCTCTTAACTTATATTAACTGATGTTTGATTGGTGTTTGCCGTGTCTTGTGCGGTCTGTTTATGTTCCAGTTTTCTGAGAGTTTGGGTGTGTGGCAGCGGCTCCACGTTCTACTTCGGCGCACAGAAACTGTGACTCCCGGTTGGGCCCCGGGGTTTTAGTATTATTTTGAATGGCTGGTATGCTGCTTTCTGCAGTTTAAGTTAAGTCACCTTTTGCCCAGGGCAGCCTGGCGTCACTGACCATTTGGTAAACATTTAACGTGTTTCAGGTATATTTAAAAAATATATATATGTTTTTGAAACTTCCTGGCAGATTAAAACTGTGTGCCCGACCGAGACTCGAACTCGGGACCTTTGCCTTTCGCGGGCAAGTGCTCTACCAACTTTTTTTTTATTTTTTTTATTTTAAATATCATTTTGTTCGCATGTGTTCGTTGCATGTGCTCGGGGCGGACGTCGTAAAACATCCATTTATGTTCGTTGTTGATCGATTGACTCAGTTTTTTTTATTACAGAGGGCACGTAACCCTCTGACCGAACACGCTGAGCTACCGTGATCTTTTAACTCGAAGGAAGACTTGTACCAAGGACCTCTCGTTCCGCAGCTGCTCACGCTAATCACGGGACCACGGCGCTCCTGAAACTGAGCTACCGAATCACGACTCACGTCCGATACTCACAGCTTTACTTCTGCCAGTATCCGTTTCCTACCTTCCAAACTTTACAGAAGCTCTTCTGCGAACCTTGCACAACTAGCACTCCTGAAAGAAAGGATACTGCGGAGACATGGCTTAGCCACAGCCTGGGGGATGTTTCCAGAATGAGATTTTCACTCTGCAGCGGTGTGTGCGCTGATATGAAACTTCCTGGGAGATTAAAACTGTGTGCCCGACCGAGACTCGAACTCGGGACCTTTGCCTTTCGCGGGCAAGTGTTCTACCAACGGAGCTACCGAAGCACGACTCACGTCCGGTACTCACAGCTTTACTTCTGCCAGTATCCGTCTCCTACCTTCCAAACTTTACAGAAGCTCTTCTGCGAACCTTGCAGAACTAGCACTCCTGAAAGAAAAGATACTGCGGAGACATGGCTTAGCCACAGCCTGGGGGATGTTTCCAGAATGAGATTTTCACTCTGCAGCGGTGTGTGCGCTGATATGAAACTTCCTGGGAGATTAAAACTGTGTGCCCGACCGAGACTCGAACTCGGGACCTTTGCCTTTCGCGGGCAAGTGTTCTACCAACGGAGCTACCGAAGCACGACTCACGTCCGGTACTCACAGCTTTACTTCTGCCAGTATCCGTCTCCTACCTTCCAAACTTTACAGAAGCTCTTCTGCGAACCTTGCAGAACTAGCACTCCTGAAAGAAAAGATACTGCGGAGACATGGCTTAGCCACAGCCTGGGGGATGTTTCCAGAATGAGAAACCGCGAAAGGCGAAAGGCAAAGGTCCCGAGTTCGAGTCTCGGTCGGGCACACAGTTTTAATCTGCCAGGAAGTTTCATATCAGCGCACACTCCGCTGCAGAGTGAAAATCTCAGTCTGGATATAGGTTTTTATTCACTTGGGAATGAATTGCATTAAATTGTAACTTTGTCCTGCTTGGGTTCTTAACGGACTGGTTTGCGTTTAATGAATCACTTTCATATTGCAAATTATTGCCCTTTTTAAATAAATTATCTGTGCCACATTTCTTAAAATCACTTTCTGATTGTAATTTATTGTTCCTTTAAGTATTGGAATACCTGTGACTCATCTCTTTAAACCAGTTTGTGATTGTAATTTGCTGCCTTGCTTGAGAAGCAAGCTATCTGTGATATTCTGGTATTGTCTTAAAGATGGCCACATGTGGGTTGTCTCTTAGTTGTCTTATAAATATTGCCTTTGAATAAATTGTTACTTTATTGATTTGGCAGTTGTGTTTAAGGAGTGACATTATAGGGGCCTTGACGTTCCATGCTAAGTGTACCCCTAATCCCGACTTACTCAGGCACAAGAGCTATGTAGTTGGCTGTTCAGTGAACAGCCATTGCGCTAAGCACTGTATGAATTTACAATTACAAAAACGCGAGATTAAGCCTCTTAAACAAGGAAACTCGCACGAACTTTAACAAATATACTACGTGAAATACGCAGAAAAGATCAGCCACTTAACTCGCCGCTCTGTAGATGCACTCGTATCACAGCCGAGAGCTGTAGCCTGTTCCGTTGTGTAAGTGCTACACTACCAGTTTCACGTAAGTGATTGAAAAGGTTGATAAACAGTTGCTGAGTTGGTTGATGTCTATTGGGGTACCTTTCCGCATACACCATACAAGTATGAACTGCATTCTCCCAACACTCTCCACACGCCTTGAGCTAGTCAACTCTTTCTGCGTCGATAGATCCTATCGTCCAGTCACAACCAACTGCTTGGATTGTCACGCACTGTCTAGGAAGTAGCTGTGGACTTAAGGAACACACAAGCACACTGCAAGCAAACATAACAACATCGTACCCAGCAACTAATCAGGTTGAATGGCCCAAACAAGTGTCAGTGCGGAAACTTTTCAAAATACGATATCTCGTAAATGACTCACACTAGAACCTTGCAACAAACACCACTAACTTCCTAATTTACTCTACTTTTAGTTTGTTAATGTCAACAGGTATTGTTACATTTTTTAAAAAGTGTAAGTTTGCACAACAATTGCACTTTCCAAGTATTATTACAATTGGCAAACAATATGAGCCCCTGACTACAAATTAGTTCTGTGAAAACCGAACATCAATAGCACTTTCCATCTCCGCAATATTTGCGGTGCAACTTGTAGGTTGACCCTCTATACTCATAGTCAAGAACACAAAGAAAAATTACTTTCTACCAATGCAAAACTGTTCCTGAATCCATAATCAGTTTTCCAGCAGCTGATAACATCTTGTTGAAAGATAACATCATGGAAACCTCGAAAATGGGGGAAAACCGCCGGCATAACTTCTCAGAAATATAAAGGGTGCTCACCATATTATCTGCTTCTGAACAAGAGGTGATGTGCTAACCCATACTATCCTGAAAAATGCTGGGCCGGTATTGTGAATAATGCTTATCTGGCAACATTTTGCACATTCACGCTACAGGTTCTACGACTGCTATAGGGACACACCTCTCATTGGTCGTTCATTAGGGTTTTCGTTTCCTCGTATAAATAATACATCTGAAGTAGTAAAGGCTGTTTCCAGTACTTGATCCGGCCTAAGATTTCTCGAGTTCCTTTTGCACTATACCCACGTCTGTTGCGTTTCCATTGTGGCAATCGGTTCCATAATTGTCTGTACAATCTCGCGGTCCAACTATCTATAGTTATTTACACTAGCCTTGAGGACCGTTTCTATCAATTGCTGCCGCCCACAGTTGACTTCTTTACATCTGTGTGGGACTGGCGGAAAAGGCTGCCAACTGCCGCGAGGCAGAGTGTCTCTTGACGCACTCTGTGGCTTTAATGAAAAATGTGAAACTTATGTACTTCAGTGTAGCGGGAGTTAGCCTCCTAGGATTGAAACTGGGATCTGACAGAAACCTGCAATAGGTATCACTGTGAAAATGTTGGTCAATGAGCGAAATGCAGCTTAAGTCTGTGCCATATTTGCAAGTAACAGGCACGTATCCGCGTATATGGAAATTTTTAGAACACCCTTAACCCGTTGGTACCCAGCAGATGTGACGAATGGCTGCATCTAGTATCAATTATTTTCGTCTTCTAAAGTTTGTGCACTATGATTTGAAGGTGTACTACGAGTAAATGGTTGCTCGTATGTGAACATCGGAAGCAAACATTTGATTTAATTCCTTTTAACGTTATAAATGACTGTGTTGTTGTTCCCTAATGATTAAGCCATTTTGATGTGAAAAAGCTGCATTTAATGTTGTACGACCGGCAGATGAACTATTTAGTTTATATTTTTTGACAGTGAGAGTGCAGAGGTCACTTAGGACAAATTTTAATGTACTGTCGTTTTTCATGTTCATGATAAATTCTTTCGTAACTATTGAAAGGGATTTTGCCAACAATAAATTAGGTATCTTCGAACTCTGTAGGCGTCTGATGACCTAAATACATAAAGAAATCATAGAATTCAAAGTTTTGGCCACATTTTATTTTATTTTCAGAAATAATTGGTTTTTCCTTCAAAGCCATCATCAGACAGAGCGTAGCGGCGTAGCGGACGCGTAGCAGTTTACTCTTTAAGAGTCCTTTCTGTCGCTGCGCTATAATATCGGATGATTAACCTATTATTTCTGCAAATAAAGTAAAATATGACCAAGACCGTGAACTGCACGCTTTATTTAGCGTATTGTGAAGTTTTTTGGGTGACAGTTTCGTCTTATAGGAAAATCAAATGAAATGGTACAAGCTGTTGTCAAATGATACACGCTGTTAAGTGATGCTCACGTGATTCGTTTACCACATATACGTTAATTAATCTCAAGGCTACATCCCGTCAACGTAATGCACTTATTAAAACAATGAGTGTTGCTGAAGCGGTACTTCTAAACTTATTTGAGAGAAACACGACAAAATGTAGTGATATTGTACTCGATATTACTTTCGCGTACGTAATACGGAAGCAAAAGTTAGAACACGAAGCGAAGATGCTAATGGTAGGATTGTTCTGTAGCAGACTGCTCATAGTTTTGTAAGCTTTCGGAAACACAAAGCAAATTTGTGCAAGTGAAGCAGTCAGGGCTAGAAAATGGGAGCGAGTGAGATTGGATAGCGCTTAACGCACTGGATTTCATTAGGAAGCAGTGGGATTCAAGTACCCGTTCTGCCATCCCGATTTAGTTTTCCCGTGGATCCATTAAACGCGTGAAAGCGACTGACATAATGGTCCCTCTAAAAAGAAGAAAACCAATTTCCTGCTCTACCTTGTTCACTGTCAGCCTACAGTTATCTAGTTAGTTATTGGAGACGTTAAATAATAACTTGGGCATGAACAGATATTCGATGGGATTTGCAATATTCGAAGAATAATGCAGATGCAAGCTTTGAGCTACGTTTAAAACTGCATCTAGGTGTCATTTAATTGTCGCTTGCATATAATAGCGTGTAATAGCGGCCCAGAACCAATAAGACATTTAATCACAAATAACTATTTTAAGAAAGTAATTTAAAAAAAATTCAATAATTTAAAAACTGTGACGTGTTGAAAATTATCGCATATATATATATATATATATATATATATATATATATATATGGATTTTTCTACTCGTGAGATCACGTTCAAACGACTGCAATAGCGAATGTTTCAAACACCAGCATGTTTTCCTTAAGCTGGACTACCGTTTAGGGTCACTTCCCTACATATATTCGTTCAGATATCCTCATACATAAAAATGACAAGCAGACACGTCCGGCCAAAAAACTTAATTTATAGCGCGTCCTTCTTTGTAGGCTTCGTGGATTGAAGGCAGCGATTTGAAGATAAACGCATGTATTGACAGTGATTTCAAAGAAAATCGGTCTGATTGTTCAACTACAAGAGATGTCGCACCAACCTCCAATTTTTTAATTGCGAAAAGGAATTCGATGTACAAGCAAGGTTTTCGGGGGACCAACCGCGAGTAGTCCGCCTATACACTTGCCTAGAAAGATGAAACCAAACTTCATCACTCATAAAATAAAGTGTGGGGTTCGCCAATCACAATATTTTTCAGCATCCACTTGCAGTACCAACCCGCTTAATTTATTAGTGGGAAGTAATGTTTGAACACATGAAACGCCGAGAGATATCAATGTCAGCATCCACTGTCAGTCTAACCGTCTTAATTTGTTAGTGGGTAGGACTATCTGAACACATGAACCGCCGAGACCTTTCAATGTAAGGAATGAGTACAGAATGCCTAGACATCAATATGTCTGTTGCCAAAGTCGTCTGACAGATTTCTGCACGTTAGCAGCAATTTTGTGCAAAATGTTTGCAACCACTTCCAAAATTCTACCTGACGGCTTTCGGTTACTCTTAGAATCGGAGAGATCAAACATTGGATCCTCATTTTGTTATCAACTTCCGATGACAACTTTTTGTAGAAATTCTGGAGCTCGGGAATTATTCAACAAAAATATAAGGAATTTTTCTAAATGGCCCAGTAAGCTTCAACTCGACACATTCTTTCATTCAAGTAATACCGTATACTTTACTTGAACAACTCAGAGTACAATGAAAAGACAGTGACACTTTCAAGTAACAGGTGAATCTGTGGCAATTAACCACACCCGTCGGGTGGTCGGAATGTCAGCGATGAAAACAAAATCACAAGGTGCTGCTTAGGGAGAGGGCGGCTTTTATCTTGGACTTACTGTATACATAACACAAAACGCTTTATAGCACTAACATAGTTCTTCCATTTGTAACCAAAAAGTGCTGAATATTGCAGATATCTGTAGGTACATATCCAGATATTGGCATTCAGGCACATCTCTAAATGTAGGATGTGTGGTCAAACATCAAATACGGCAAGTCTTGAGGACAGTGTGTTGGGCAAGCAGTCTCTTTGACAAAGACAACTGCAACGCTTTTCTTTTTTTTCTTTTTAATTTATTGGCCTTCGGGACGTGCCCACACAACCATCTTAATAGTGATATGTCAGTTATGAGAATACAAGCGCGAGGACAACACAAAAACAAGTCCCTGAGGGGCGAAAGATCTCCGATCCGGCCGCGAATCGAATCCGTGCCCCTTTGGTTAGTAATTCGCTGAGCAGACCGCGCAGCTACCGAGGCAGACTTGCAAAAGTGTTCGTGCTGCTTGTTTCGGATGGTGCAAACCGCAAAAAGAGAAGAAGAAACCATTAACTATATTTGCGCAGGCAAGAATATCATCTCATACTTTTCATAAAGTCACGAAATGAGTGGAGGTCTTAATAAAAAAAAGTTTAATTGATTCAGCTATGTCAAGAAACATTATAAACAGCCTATCGTCTCATCTTAGTCACAAACATGTTAACGTAAAAGACGATTATACGAGGTGCATTCAAGTTCTAAGGCCTCCGATTTTTTTTTTTCTCCAGACTGGAAAGAGATAGAAACATGCGCATTGTTTTAAAATGAGGCCGCGTTCATTGTCAATACGTCCCAGAGATGGCAGCAGCGTACGGCAGATGGAATTTTACCGCCAGCGGCGAGAATGAGAACTGTTTTAAATACTTAAAATGGCGACGTTTTCCTTACTTGAACAGCGTGCAATCATTCGTTTTCTGAATTTGTGTGGTATGAAACCAATTGAAATTCATCGACAGTTGAAGGAGACATGTGGTGATGGAGTTATGGATGTGTCGAAAGTGCGTTCGTGGGTGTGACAGTTTAATGTAGGCAGAACATCGTGTGACAACAAACCAAAACAACCTTGGGCTCGCACAAGCCGGTCTGACGACATGATCGAGAAAGTGGAGAGAATTGTTTTGGGGGATCGCCGAATGACTGTTGAACAGATCGCCTCCAGAGTTGGCATTTCTGTGGGTTCTGTGCACACAATCCTGCATGACGACCTGAAAATGAGGTTTTCTTTTCGTCGGTTGTGACAGTGGATGAGACGTGGATGCCATTTTTCAATCCAGAAACAAAGCTCCAGTCAGCTCAATGGAAGCACACAGATTCACAGCCACCAAAAAAATTTCGGGTAATCGCCAGTGCTGAAAAAATGATGGCGTCCATGTTCTGGGACAGCGAGGGCGTAATCCTTACCCATTGCGTTCCAAAGGGCACTACGGTAATAGGTGCATCCTACGAAAATGTTTTGAAGAACAAATTCCTTCCTGCACTGCAACAAAAAGTCTGGGAAGGGCTGCGCGTGTGCTGTTTCACCAAGACAACGCACCCAGACATCGAGCTAACGTTATGCAACAGTTTCTTCGTGATAACAACTTTGAAGTGATTCCTCATGCTCCCTACTCACCTGACCTCGCTCCTAGTGACTTTTGGCTTTTTCCAACAATGAAAGACACTCTCCGTGGCCGCACATTCACCAGGCGTGCTGCTATTGCCTCAGCGATTTTCCAGTGGTCAAAACAGACTCCTAAAGAAACCTTCGCCGCTGCCATGGAATCATGGCGTCAGCGTTGTGAAAAATGTGTACGTCTGCAGGGCGATTACGTCGAGAAGTAACGCCAGTTTCATCGATTTCGGGTGAGCAGTTAATTAGAAAAAAAAATCGGAGGCCTTAGAACTTGAATGCACCTCGTATTACATACAGTGGGGCTGCTAACTCAGGCTGCATTCGTTATTGATCTAAACCCACTGAGCTTGCTGCGTCGGTAAGCTGTTTCGCGCTGCGCGATTTTAAAGTGAGACATGACTCAGTATGGGCTGTTTGAACTCCCTGTATCACAGGAAATTTCCGTTACAAACTTCAGGGACTTGTACAGATTTATATCTCCATGCCTCCAGCTTCCACTATCCCTCAAAGAAAAACAGCGTGCTCGATATTCTAGTACATAGGGTGTACTCGATTTCCTCGATTTCATACGAACAAAGAGTAATGGCAGAGCTGCGGCATCTGGAATTCGTGTTCCACGATAATCGGCACATGAACCGACAGATTCAGACGGCTCTGCGATGCAGAAGACCGAGAACAACTCGGAGAACAAAAATTCGGAAGTGATAAGAAGACTGCTTTAATACCGTTTAATGGCAATTTATCGTATAAAATTGGAATACTACTGCGAAAACACCATATAACGCCAGTTTTACGCCCGCCAGCAGTCAGAAAACGAGCTTTATTCGGGACAAGGAAAGACGACATGGATCAAAGCTCCGTGTGAATGCAGAAAAACTTATATGGGACAAACGATCAGTACAACTGAAGATCGATGTACAGACCATGAGCGCCACACTCTCTTCCTGAAGCCCAAAAAGTCTGCAAAAGCTGAACACTGCATTGAAAAAGGACATAAAATAAAACCAGCTGATGAAAGCCGTGGCTACCACCAGTAATGTTTGGGACTGCATTTTCAAAGAAACAATTGAAATCCGGGTGACTGATAATTTAAAACAGGACACGGACTTTAACAGAACAGAGCAAGGCCTTGGGAGCCAATGCTAAGCTCCATCAGAGCAGAGCGTGTCATCCCTGCTCGAGATGCGACACAGACGGTAGACGAAAGGACGAAAGGCAACTGAGACTCTGTCCCCCTATCATCGCAGCCAAACGCACTCCCTGATCCCCCCCCCCCCCCCCCCCCCCTCCTTCTCCGAGCACGTGCGGGTCTGATCTGAGAGGCCTGATATGTTGACCGGCAGTTATAAATACCATCTGAAAGCAGCAGATACTTCATTCAGTCAACACCACCTGATGATGCTGGAATGGTTGTTCGCCAAAACATAGTGGAACTTCGATGACTGGATCCGGCAGTACACGTGAGAACCTTTTAAGCAGCATACACGCCGGAAAGCCTCAGATCACACTTGTAAGTCTACTATCATAGCAGGTCTTCCTGTAAGTACCTTTTTGAAAGTATCTGTGGATCTAGTCCTGCGGTAGGTTTATCCCCTAGTACTTTCGTCATCACCCTTGATTGATGCCTGCCATCGTCTCCTGCGTAAAAAACAGGGATACATCATTTGGCACCAGAACTAGCTGCACACTGGGAAGGAGATACCTGAACTGAAGTCATCTCTCTGGATCTCTTTCAATACCGCAGCCCTCGAACGTAGCTCTGCTGCCCCTCTGGTCTGTCGCTTACGACTTCATTCCACTTCCAGTATTTGACGAATCCCTCACAGCACTAGGTGAACCGATATCTCTTCTGTGCCTCTAACTGTTTCTGAAACCAAGGATCGCGCAGACAGTTTGGCAGCACATCAGTGGTGACACCCAACCAGATGTCCTAAACTCTCCCGATAATCGTCAGGAGACGCTAGCGTCAGAACTGGCAGTGTAAACATCTTTACAGGTCACAGGGACCGCGCTATCGCCTACAGCCTGGGCAAACGATGTAGCTGAACTGCAATCGTAGTCGGGAATCTAACCAGAGGCATCTTTGGAGCACGGAGCAGCAGCAGCGTGGAACCATATTCAATAGCTGTACATGCAGGGAGTTTGTTCCTAACCCCGCCAAGAACTTCCAGGAGCTCATGCACATACTCGTGGTCACTTCTCCACAGCACAGACTGGCAGTTGACGTTTAATGTAGGTAAATGTAACGCACGTTGCATAAATCTGCGAAGAGACCCCGTTATGTTCGATTACGCTATTGGGGATAAGCCAGTAGAAACAGAAACTGCCGTAAAATTTCTAGGAGTAAGCACACGTAGCCTCTTAAAGTAGTAGGACCACATAAAAGTAATTTCTGGAAAAGCAGAAGCCAGCCTGTGATTTCTTGCACGAATCTTAGGCAAACGTAAGCCATCCACGAAAGAGGAGGCTTACAGAACTCTGCCAGAAGAATTTTTCCACTGGTCGGCAATTATTTCCACTAACCTTGGGGACAGTTTCTATCAGATGCTATTTACCTCACTTGACTCCTCTACACATGCGCCGGCTGCTAACAGGAAGGAATGACTGCAAGCTGTCAAGTGGCAGAATGCCTCTTTACGACCTCTCTATCCTTAACAGAAACTGTAAAACTTCTATATTCCAGTGTTACAGAAATCAGCCTTCTGGGATTGAAACTAGGATCTGACAGACGTCTTAAATAATTATCAATGTGAGATCGTTGGTCGATAAGCGAAATGCTACTTATATCAATACCCTACTCAGAAGTAACAGGCGCCTATCCGCGGGTACTGAATTTTTTTCAACAACTTTGTACGCGGGAGATGTGAGGAATGGCTGCATGTAATATTAATTATTTTCGTCTTCTAAAGTTTATGTTTGAATCTGAAGGCTTACTATGAGTTAATAGTTGGCCGTATGAGAACATCGGAAGCATCGTATTTGATCTCGCTCCTTACAGCATTATAAACGACAATGTTGCTGCTCCCTTATGATTAAGCCATTTTAATTTGAAAAAAGCTGCATTTAATGTTGTTCGTTCTGTAGATGAACTTCTTGGTTTATGGTTTTAACATTGAAAGCGTAGAGGTCACTTACGATGAAATTTTAACGCACTGTCGATTTTCATGTTAGTGACACATTTCGCAAGCTATAAAATTCTTTCATAACTATTGAAACAGATTTTTCGAACAATGCATAAGGACTCTTTGAACTTTGGAGGTGTATGGTGATACTTAAGGAAATCGTAGAATTCAAAGTTTTGGCCACACTTCATCTTATTTTCAGAACTAACCAGTTTCGCCTTTCAAACCATCATCGGATCTTGTAACGTAGCGACATAGCGGACGCGTAGAAGTTTTCCCACCAAGGTCCTCTGTGTCGCTGCACTATTAGATTTGATGATGGTTGCCTAGTTGTAACCGATTATCTCTGCAAATAAAATACAATAATTCCAAGACTGCGAAATGTTCGATTTATTTTGGTTATTGTGAAATTTGTTCTTGGGTTCGTGAATGCTGCTCATCAGTGTCGGACCCTTACAGGTTCGGTTAATAGTAGAGAAGAAACAATGACTACCGGTACGTTTCGCCACGGGATTGTTTAGTCGATGCAAGGGAGGTGTTGTGCATCACAGAAATGTTTACTATAGAAATGCCTGAAGAATACTTTCTGGAAACAGTCGGGCAACGTATTACTGGATCCCACATAAGTCTTACAATAAGACTACAACAAGATAATCGGTGAAATTAGAGACAATATGGAGATTAATCGGAAGTCCTTCTTCCCACAGACAATTGGCGAATAGAACAGGGACTGGGGAAAAGATAGTCGTACTAGGAACGCCCTCCAACACTCACTGTACAATGACTTCAGGAGTGTAGGTGTAAAAATGTAGATATAGATGCAGCCCGTGCGGTTCACGTGTGTGCGTACTGCAGACACGGGCTAAACTTGGGAAGGATGTTGTGTTTCGCTGTGTGACGTATTTAGATGCCGTGTGTAGCAGATCACCAGCCTGGCCTAATGTATCAGTCTGAGCATGACGTTAGCAGCCTCCTCAGCGCCACTACGAGATGCACTTGCCGCTGCGATTCAATATACGGGCGCAGCAGACGCACACCCACCTACCAATACATACTTGCTGACCCTGACATGTTTCAGGGTGGTTTTCGTCAGTACACTGGGAGAATGGTGGAGTCGACGCTACACCACCTCAGTAAGCTTAAGGTTCAGTTAGTAACAGAATACGAAGATAAGAAACTAAGACCGAAACAAAAATTTTCAAGTAAGTGGTGGTATAATAGAATTACCTAAATTTAAAAAAAGGCACCAAGGAGCAAAAACATTTGCGTGTGGCCGTCCTCTCCCTTCCGGGAGAGAAAGAAAGAAATAATTCCTTGTGGATAATGCTGCTACCTACTCGCCTTCGCAACGTGGTAGGTCTCCGACAAACTATTACTATACGCTAGTGAAATGCTTGTATTCTTCAGGCGGTAATGACGTACTCAGTTTCTGTTTAACACTAGAAGTGTCTTGTGTTGGTTTGACGATAGTGGAGACAGCTTCAGCTACTATGTGAAGCATGAAATACTCAAGTGCAACTGGTCACAGGTACGTCCATGGAGTGAAATGGCCGTTAGGAAAATAAAAATCAGTGTTCAGTTTCATTTTAATTCCACATTATTCATACGATTTAGCAGCTTGGTGGTGACATTCGTGAGCTGAGCAGCCATATCGTACGGATCTCCGTGCCGGCACGTTCAGAGGAGCTCAGTCCGTCAGTTCACCTGATGATGGCGACATGTTTGATCGCCGAAATATTGTGCCCGTTGGACAGTATAGACCGGCAGTACACCCGTGGATATTTTGATTATCAAATACGCCGGGAGAAACTCAAGAATCACATTTCTCCAATACGTTACAGCAGATCGCGGACCGCACATGTACAAAATCAGTTAAATACAATAAGACACACCAGTTTCCGACACCATCAGGACTCGTGAAATGCTGAAGAATGTCGATGAATCCACTTTGGCGTCGAAACCAGGAGCATAATTTTTCCAGAATTTGCCACCACGGGACGAAAGGTAAACAGCACACCATGACTAAGTCAGATGTCTGCCATTCTCACGTTAAGTTCTTTGAAATGACACACAGCCACTCTGTGGAAATTGAAGTTTTCGCCAGATTTTCTGTGTATGTAGGACAGCAGCTGCATTTCTGTCTGCTTTCTGGAACATGTAGCATGTATGAGGCAGCAAGTTGTGGGACTCTCCTGAGTTGACAAGTACCACGCCATATATTCATTCAGTCTGCTCTGTTACTCAACTCGGATCCATGTTGTTGCTCCCAAATTTATACAGCCGCCCAGCCAAGTAGTTATGCTGGTAAACTTGGTGAATGTATCTTCATTTGTAAATCTTAATCCCCAAAATCCAGCTTAGGATCACGCACAGCAGGCTTGAGTATAGCTTTTGGTTCATGTTTCTTATTATGAGGGGTGTGGCCTACTTAGTCAGTTCGGAAAGATAATGTAGCACATACTTTATTAGTTCGTCATTCTGCAGGAGTACATGTAGGAGTATAGACTGACTTGTAACTCAGTTCAAGCTTGTATATATATTTTTTATATTACTTGTGCTAGCTTCTGTAGAAGGTTTTCCTTCCCTTACATATTCCGACTGAAGTACTTTACGTGTCAATTCTTGACTGTTCTTGGTAATCGTTGTGGACACGTGGATCTATTATTCATCTGCCAGATTACTGTGCATTATATAATATACACGGAGGGGGAAAGGGCCATTGGTTAACGACATGCACATATACAGATTGCGATAGTGACGCGTACACAAGGTATAAAAGGACGGTGAATTGGCAGAGATATCATTTGTGCTCAAATGATTCACGTGAAAAGGTTTCCGACGTCATTATGGCCACATGACGGGAATTAAGAATCTTCGAACGCAGAATGGTAGTTGGAGTCAGACGCATGAGACACTCCATTTTCTTAGGGAATCCAATACTCCGAGATCCACAGTCTCCAGACCGTGCCAGAATAACAAATTTCAGGCATTACCTCTCACCACGACGGCCTTCACTTAACGAGCGAGAGCAGCGTCGAACACGTAGAGTTCTCACTGCTAACAGACAAGCAACACTGCTTGAAATAACAGAAGAAATCAATGTGGGACGTACAACGAACGTATTCGTTAGGAAATTGCCGCACAGTTTGGCATGAATGGGCTTTGGCAGCAGACGACTGACGCGAGTGCCTTTGCTAACAGTACGACATCGCCTACAGCGCCCTTTCTTGGTTCATGACCATATCGATTGGCCCTTCGACTACTGGACAAACGTGGCCTGGTCGCGTGACTCCCGACTTCAATTGGTAAGAACTGATGTCAGGCCTTGAGTGTGGCTCAAACCCCACGAAGCCATGAACGCAAATTGTCAAGAAAGAATTGTGCAAGCTCATTGTGACACCATGATGGTGTGAGCTTTTTTCATGAGATGGACTGGGTCCTCTGGTCCAACTGAACCGGTTATTGACAGGAAATGCTTATGTTCGTCTACTTGGAGAAAGTCTGCATTCTTTCATAGGCTTCATTTTCCCAAACAACGACGATATTTTTGTGGATGACAATGCGCAATGTTACTGGGACACAATTTTTCGCGATTGGTTTGAAGAACATTCTGGACAGTTCGAGCGAACGCTTAGTCCACCCACCTAACACTTACGAGACGTAACCGAGAGGTCAAAAATGGCTCCGAGCCCTATGGGACTTAACATCTGTGGTCATCAGTCCCCTAGAACTTAGAACTACTTAAACCTAACTAACCGAAGGACATCACACACATTCGTGCCCAATGCAGGATTCGAACCTGCGACCGTAGCCGTCGCGCAGCTCCAGGCTGAAGCGCCTAGAACAGCACGGCCTTACCGGCCGGCCCGAGAGGTCAGTGCGTAAGCAAAATCCTACACTGGCGACACTTTCGCGATTATGGAGGCCTATAGAAGCAGCATGGCTCAATATTTCTGTAGGGAACTTCCAATGACTCGTTGAGGTCATTCCTCGTCGAACTGCTACACTACGCCGAGCAAGAGGAGGTTAGATACGATGTTAGGAGGTATCCCATGAATTTTGGCACCTCATTGTACTTACGATATGTATTTAGCAGTGCTCTATCCACCATGTCTAATGATCTTAGCTTCTCCTATCCATTACATTAGAATTTCTCGTGTTGTAGCCGATATACAGGGTGATTCAAAAATGCATGTAAATATTTTAAGGGTGTATTTGTGAGGTAAATATAAGACAAAAATGTTCTATACAATTTTTGCTATACTTGGCTTATTACAGAGCTATGAACAAAACATGATAATACATTCAATACAACGTAAAGTATTTACTTCCCAGAGTTCACAGTTTAATTACAGTGCATTTGGACTAAAAACGCAAACTGGTAAATAAACGTGACGTAACAAACTGAAACAATTCCTCGCGAATACTGTATTACTTTATTTCCTGTTGATTGAACTAAATCAATGCAAAATAACTAAGGAAAATACGTGAAGAATTTACAGACTGTACTGTACTGTATTTGCACAAATCTTAATGCAATGCATGTTCAAAATGCTGTCCCTGAACTTGCAGACAGACCCGTGCTCGTCGCCGCAATGATCTCTGCACATTACACAGTCCGTTCAACTCTCCACGAATAATTTCACAACCACCTTCAATTCTTTGTTGTAGCACTTCTCTGTTCGGTACTGCAGAAGAATACACCAATGTCTTTAGTCAGCCACATAAATAAAAGTCTAGAGGGTTCAGGTCAGGTGATCTGGCTGGCCAAGCAATTGGTCCTCCGCGACCTATCCATCGATGTCGATACGCATCATTGAGGTACGCCCTTACGTTGCGGCTGTAATGGGCAGGAGCACCATCGTGCATAAACCACAAGGTGGCTCGTGTTGCAAGAGGGACATCCTGTAACAATCCAGGCAATTCCCCCTCCAAAAATTCGCGGTAAGCGTGCCCAGTCAGCCTTGGAGGTAGAACATGAGGTCCGAGTAAGTCATTCCCCACAATACCACACCAAATGTTTATGGAGAATTGATGTTGATGTCCACGCACAATTCTCGCGCCAGGATTCTCGACAGCCCACTGTTGCATATTATGCGAATTGATTACACCCGCACGAGTAAACATGGCCTCATCTGTGAATAATATCCGCCGAATGAACATTGGATCATTCAAATGACGCTCTTGTAACCACTGGCAGAATTGCTGACGGCGAGGATAGTCTGCAGGTGTCAATTCGTGCACTTTGTGCAGGTGAAATGGATGCAACTGTTGTCTCCGAAGCAGCCGCCATACAGTAGATTGTGGAAGTCGTACAGCTGCACTAATTTGTCTCGTACTGATGGCTGGATCTTGGTCTACCAGGTCCAAAACATGTTCCTCGACGTTCACTGCATGCTCAAGTGGTCGACCTGAATGTGGCCCAGGACGAATGCCATACTCCCGCATACGTCTGTCCACAGATACAAACGTCTGATGACTTGGTAACCGTCGTCTTGGAAACAGCTCACTGTACCTTCGTCTTGCTGCAAGTGCGTTTCCATCTGCTGCACCATACACAAGGTGCATATCAGCATACTCACTGTTTGAGTACATCATGTGCACGAAACCTGTAGCCTTCCGACGATGAATGAACGACAGGAAGTACGTTTCCGTTACCAACAACATCAGCGCCATCTTCTGTACAGTAGGAGTAAACAGCAATTGCAAACACAAACAAACACTATTCATGCAGTTTCGAATCAACTGTTGGGAGATACGTATGTGCATTACGTACCAGAATATGGCATCCTGCTGCTTGCACTGACGTCGTTTTGATACGGACATGACTTTCGTATTTTAACGATAACTCTGGAATTAAACGTTTATGGAAAAACATTTATAGAACATTTTTGTCTTATATTTACCTCACAAATACACCCTTAAAATATTTACATGCATTTCTGAATCACCCTGTATAAGCAGAAGTAAAAGGTTTTAATCTAGATAAGTGGCATAACAAAACAATTTCATCCTCATTCTATACACGAAATCTCAATAATAATAATAATAATAATAATAATAATAATAATAAGACCCCGTGGAGGCCCGAGAAAAGAATAGGCCTCCGGATATGTTGTGCCAGTCGTAAAAGGCGACGAAAAGAACAAATCACTGATAGGGCTAACCCCCCTTTTAGTGTGGTTAGTTGGTTCAGGATAGAACTAATGAAGCCTCGGACAAGCGCTGTCATGTTCGGGGACGACGCTTGAACCCGATGCCCGTCCACAATGGTAACGACACTGCTAGCCACACGGAAAATGATTTAAATTCAAATAGAGGTGTTTTGCAGGATATGCTTCCTTCAACCACTCTAGAAGGAAAACAGATACTGAGGATGAGATGGTCAGATGAAGTTCACTGACACCTCGTGTTCTGTTATTACCAAGCAACAAACTTAGGACCCAACACAACTGGATACAGATCACAAGTATAGACAACATTTATTACCAGATACCCAGAATTAAAATTTTTAACAAAACAACGACTTGCTGATCAGATCCGTGTAATAATCAAAAATAATAGGATACCTCAGTCAGAATTAGAAAACATCAGACAACAAGTGCAACAAATACTGGAACAAAATAATGTGCAATCAGAAGAAGAAGAAAATACAGTAATGGACTCAAACATCCCAGCGCAAACAAACAAAGTACAACAGGCATCAATTAACAATCAGAGAAAAACGAAATCTTAAGACAGCCACCAGAACAAGCACAAATAGAACACGAAGTGACACACATGTTAGATATAGAAGAAAAATTTCAGCTGACATATATATAATACAAAGACACAAATACATACATTATACCATTCTTGCATAGACCACCAAATAACCCACAAGTCGAAACAACAATAACAACTATTAACACAATCATACACTATAAAATAAATGAAAATACAACTATGGAAGAATTACAACTACTGATTTATATAGGAGCACTCACTACACTAAATATACACACTAAACAGAGATCAGAATCAACCAACACACAGAAGAAACCCACAAAACCAGCATGGCAACACAAGCTACAGATCAGAATAGAAAAACTGAGAAAAGACATTGGACAGCTAACACAATTTATAAGAAATGAAATATCAGACAAAAAACTAAAAAGGTTAGTTAAAATCTCACAACAAGAAGCGATAGAGCAATCAGATGAAAAGAAGCAGAAATTACAAGCATTGGTCAAACCACTTAGAAGATACAAAAAAAGGAAAATAGAAGGAAACAAAACTAAACATTCAACATAAACCAAAAGAAATTTTACCAGACAATAGATAACACACACATTAAAATAGACAATCCATCAAACATAACAGACATGGAACACTTCTGGAGCAACATTTGGTCAAACCTGGTACAACATAACAGACATGCACAGTGGATACAAGCAGAAACAGACACATACAAGATGATACCACAAATGCCTGAAGTGATAATTTTGTAACGTGAAGTCACCCGAGCAATTAATTCTACGCACAATTGGAAAGCCCCTGGAAAAGACAAAATAGCAAATTTATGGCTTAAGAAGTTCACCTCAACACATTCGTATCAAACTAAATTATTTAACAGTTACATTGCAGACCCATACACATTCACTGATACACTTACACAAGGAATAACTTACCTGAAACCTAAAGATCAAGCAGACACAGCAAACCTAGCTAAATATCGCCCCGTAAAATGCCTACCAACAATATACAAAATATTAACTTCAGTCATTACACAGAAATTAATGACACATACAACACAGAACAAAATTATAAATGTAGAACAAAAAGTCTGCTGCAAAGGAGCATGAGGATGTAAAGAGCAACTGATAATAGATGCAGAGGTGAATAACAAGCTAAAACTAAACAAAGGTCGCTACACTATACATACATTGATCACCAAAAAGCTTTTGAAAGTGTACCCCATTCATGGTTACTACAGATATTGGAAATATACAAAGTAGATCCTAAATTGATACAGTTCCTAAACATAGTAATGAAAAATTGGTAAACCACACTTAATATCCAAACAAATTCAAATAATATCACATCGCAGCCAATACAGATAAAGCATGGAATATACCAAGGAGACTCATTAAGTACTTTCTGGTTCTACCTTGCTCTGAACCCACTATCCAACATGCTAAATAATACAAATTATGAATATAATATTACTGGAACATATCAACACAAAATCACACATTTGCTATACATGGATGATTTAAAACTACTGGCAGCAACAAATCAACAACTCAACCAATTACTAAAGATAACTGAAGTATTCAGCAATGATATAAATATGGCTTTTGGAACAGACAAATGTAAGAAAAATAGCATAGTCAAGGGAAAACACACTACACAAGAAAATTACATATTGGATAACCACAGCGACTGCATAGAAGCGATGGAAAGAAAAGATGCCTATAAATACCTAGGATACAGATAAAAAATACAAATAGATAATACAAATATTAAAGAAGAACTAAAAGAAAAATATAGACAAAGACTAACAAAAATACTGAAAATAGAGTTGACAGCAAGAAACAAGACAAAAGCTATAAATATTTATGCTATACCAATATTGACCTACTCATTTGGAGTAGTGAAATGGAGTAACACAGACCTAGAAGCACTCAATACACTTACACAATCGCAATGCTACAAATATAGAATATATCACGTACATTCAGCAACAGAAAGATTCACATTAAGCAGAAAGGAAGGAGGAAGGGGATTTATTGACATAAAAAAACCTACATTATGGACAGGTAGACAAATTAAGAAAATTTTTTTTAGAACAAGCAGAAACTAGCAAAATACACAAAGCAGTCACTCATATAAATACATCGGCTACACCATTGAAATTTCATAACCACTTCTACAACCCTTTAGATCACATAACATCAACAGATACGAAGAAAGTAAATTGGAAAAAGAAAACACTACATGGCAAGCACCCGTATCATCTAACACAGCCACACATTGATCAAGATATATCCAACACATGGCTAAGAAAAGGCAATATATACAGTGAGACGGAAGGATTCATGATTGCAATACAGGATCAAACAATAAACACCAGATATTACAGCAAGCATATTAGTAAAGATCCCAATACCACAACAGATAAGTGCAGACTTTGCAAACAACAAATAGAAACAGTAGATCATATCACAGGCGGGTGTACAATACTAGTAAATACAGAATACACCAGAAGACATGACAATGTAGCAAAAATAATACATCAACAACTTGCCATAAAACATAAACTAATAAAACAACACGTTCCCACATACAAGTATGCACCACAAAATGTACTGGAGAAAGATGAATGCAAAATATACTGGAACAGAACCATTATAACAGATAAAACAGCACCACATAAGAAACCTTACATCATACTCCCCAATAAAAAGAAGAAATTAACACAACTAATCGAAATATCCATACCCAATACAACAAATATACAGAAGAAAACAGGAGAAAAATTGAAAAATACATCCAACTGGCTGAGGAAGTCAAGGATATGCGGCGTCAGGATGAAGTTGACATTATACCAATTAAACTATCAACTACAGGAGTCATACCACACAATATCCACCAGTACATCAACGCAATACAGCTACATCCAAACGTATATAAACAACTACAGTAATCTGTAATTATTGATACATATTCAATTACCCAAACGTTCCTAAATGCAATGCAACATATACCATACAGTTAAAAGGAAGTTACGCTTGATCAAGGTCTGCGTCACTTTCCATTTGTAACCAGACATAATGCCTGAGAAAGGAAAGAAATAATAATAATAAACAGTGCACCCCGTAAGTAAGTTGCACAGGTATGTATAAATAATAAGCCAACGAGTTTGACAATGTACCATAGGAGTCTATTTTGAGTCCTCTGTTGTTTCTGACATACATAAATGACGTTCCACTTGTATGCTGAAAAATGCATCTTCTTTGCAAACAGTAAACACAACGGAATTGAAAGTGATGTTAATCTTCTTATTAGCAAGGCAACTGACGACATATTTCAAAAGATCAACAAATGTCTCGTTATTGCATTTTCACAACATTCCATACATCTCACAGATATTCACCAGATTCGAAAATAGTTTTCCCAAACACTTAAAGAAAAGAAGAGCAGTGCGTTGACCACATACCTCTCCATATTTGCATCCAGTGATACCTATCAGCTGACGATGACAAGGCGGGCGGTCGGTACCCTTGGACTTTCCGTGGCCTGGTCGCCTGGTCGCACGGAGAGGGAGAGAGAGAGAGAGAGAGAGAGAGAAAGAGAGAGAGAGAGAGAGAGAGAGAGAGAGAGAGAGAGAGATACAAGAAGTGGGGTTTAGCTTGATAGTTTATAACCTTAACGAAGGCCTCTTCGGGCGGAGAGAGAGATAAATACAAGAATTAGTGTTCAGTTTGATAGCTCATAATGTTTAAAAAAATCTACAGCGCATTAGGCGTCTCAGCTACACTTGCTGTACACATGATACGGCTATTCGTGAAGAAATTAACATATTCCGCATGTTTCGATTCACTGATGAATTTCAGAATCTTTTTCAGAGAAACTCAAATTACAGAGGTAATATATTTCGAATATAGAAGTGTTTTATGACATTTATATTAGGTGCTAATTCTTAAATATCCCACAAATCCTGTTTCAGGAAACTTCTTATTTTGACAATTATTCCATAATACATGTACTGACTAATTTTAATTCTGTTTTCTCAAAAAATAGTGAAAGACGACAACGTAACACTAGGAATATAACCACTTCACACACTGAACATTAGCACAGAGAACAGTTAAGTGTCTAGTGGTAGCGTGGTGGAGTTTTAAGACTGAGGTAACGAATATTATTTTCCTTTCAAGAGTATGTTCATACGAAGTCTTAAAATTTATGTATTACGTTATAATATAATTGAAAATTAATACCATAACATTACAACATCTCAAAATGTCAAGTCTTTTCATTGAAATTCACTTAACCAAAATAATGTCTCTTGAATTGTTTCGCATCGAGCACACATCTCTTCACTACGTCCATGAAATATGACCGGTGTAATATAACGCAATGTAAACCTGAGCTGATTTGCTAAGCAAAACGTTTCCGCAGCTTACAGATAGTCGGCATGGCCGTCAGTATTTGCCTGACTGTTACCAGTGTCCTGTAACGACTGGTGCCCAGTGGCTCCACTGCATAGCCACGTTATAAACATGTGCTTCGCAAATAATGCGGATACCATTGCGTTCCTGTACAACGCTACGCAATGATTAATAGATGGCTGTCTTCAAAAGAGCGTATTGTTTGTTTAGAGTTTCAGCAAACACTCGTTCCAAACAATGGCCGCCATACAAACACCCGTTTCACATTCAACGTTAGCACATTGGACACCGAATTCATTGATGGAAACTACAGAATCATTAAATGTGGATGCAACTCAGAAAAATCAGAATACCTTTTAAAAAATTCTATCATTCTCAGTTATGTAAGTTTTACAGTTCTTGTGACAAAGTACACTGTTTGTTTTTAGGAGAGAAAAGACTAAAATAATTACTTTTTGAGATATTTGTTCCATTGTCTGTTGTTCCTGGAAAACTTAGTAATATAAAGTTCATATACTTTGCTGCTCAAGTGAAGCAAATGACGAAGGAAGAGCGAAGTTCAACGTTCTGTTGACAACGTGGTCATTATAGATGGCGCACAAGCTCGGAATATGGAAGGATGCGGTAGGAAATCGATCGTGCCCTTTCAAAGAAATTATCTCGACGTTGGCCTCAAGTGATTTAGGGACATCAAAGGAAACCTATATGTGAGTGACTGGACGGAGATTCTAATAGTCGTCCTTCCCAATGTGAGTCCACTGTGCTCAATGCTGTGCACTGATCTCAGGCGAACTCACGAACTGAAGGTTAGTGTGGTAGAGGCAAAGTGTGAAGCATGCAGATTCACTACTTAACGTTCAAGCTCCGCCATCAGTGAAGTTCTGAAAATCAGGACAGTTAAAAAAAATCCTCTCGCCCAAAATGGGAAGTAAATGCGATTTCACACTTACTTACGTAAGATCTGAAATATAGGAAGTTGGGTAAATTGGTTTGGGTAAACTGATCATTCTAAGGGAATTTGAAATTTCAGCAAAACATAGTTTTTGATGGAATTCGTGGAGGTACGTCCCGTCGATGCAACTAATCGAAGGCAGTTAGTAGGATGTGCGGTCCGCCCGTTATGCAAAACACCGTTTTTTCTCAGTACCCAAACATGTTTCAGCACCACTGTGCCATCTTCAGTGGGTTTCCGTTTTTGTTTATTCTGTAATGTGAACATTTTTATTAAATGAATACAAAATTATGTGCATGTTTAGTTCAAACAATAGTTCGTTCCTTTTTGTTAATACATTTAAACTTGGTGTGCATGATTTTTCCAGGTCACTTGTCTATTATTTACTACAGGTAGCTTGTCATCTGCAACAAACGACGTTGATGAGGAATTTTGCTGGGAGTTAACCTATCATCTAGAATGTAATTTAGTTTGATGCGATATTTCGCGCGTATATTCGTTTTTAATTACATTTTCGTGTGGCAAGCCCTTTTATTCTCCGCATCGTGGTGTTGTGATGCACACGTAAATATAACAGGTATTTTCCACAAACAAGGTCTTAAAAACACTTCACTTCACCAAAACACAGTGTGATTGAGGTTTGTTGTGTGTCCCAGACCAGTCAGTGTTCATTTGTTCACCAGAGAGTTCGGCGCCAAATTTGAATTTTGTTTACGTTTTGTCTTTGTGTGTGTGCGTACGTTTTCTGTACGGTACGCTTCTTAGCTGTTTGTGTTGTTTTTTACATGGTGTTCCTTTTGTGCGTGAATAGTCTTTGCAGATAGTAGTGAATCCATTTTTCATGTGCGTGTGTGTGTGTTTGTGTGTGTGTGTTGACTTTATCTGTGTTGTCTTTTTTGTGAGGTTCCTTTAATGTGTCAAGTAGTATTCCCTTACAGAGTGAGGTGTATTCATTTAAGACCTGTTTTCCTTCTGCTATTGCCTTCTGTGTGTGGAAGTTTTCCTCAATAGTCAGTTTGCTGTATAGGCTGTTCGTAAGTCTGTTTCTATTGTAGTTGGGTGGTGATTATGGGCTACCAGGTTGTCAGCAAATGTGCTATGGGAGCTGTTGCTTTTTAAAGCTCTGAGATGTTCTGAATGTCTGGGTTTGAAGTTTCTGCGTGTTTGTCCTATGTGCACTGACTGGCAAGTGTTGCATATGAGTTCATATATTCCTGATCTATTAAATGTGTTCATGCAGTAATTGGTGTATAAGATCTGTGAAGCTGGAGCACATAGACGTACAGGGCGAAAGTACTCCAATGAATATGACTGATTTTTTTTTCATTGATGATGGCTGAGTTTGAATCATTGCGTAAAGAACAAAAGGAGACTAATGAGAATATAAAATGTATAAAGGCTTCTCAAAAAGAGACTAATGATAGAATTGAGACTACTCATAGAAAAACTGATAGTATGATTAGATCGTTTAGAGAAAAAGTGAACAGAGAAGTCAAGACTATTTCAGGACAGTTTAAAGAGCTAGCATGTGATCTGAATACCAGGCTTAAAACAGTAACTAAACAATTTCGTGAGCGAACTGAACCCATTGTTCTTCATTTTGGGAGTGTAGAGAGCTGATTAAATGTTACTGAAACAGAAGTAGATGTCTTGAAAGTGAAAATGAGTACGACGAAGGATCACATAGATACTGGGTTAAAGGAAGTACAGGTCAAAGTAGAACCTTTAATCAAAAACGTCGTATTTCATGAAGTACAAAAAGCAGGGCAAACCATTGTCGAAAAATGTGATTCGGATATCTCAAATTTGAGGCGAAAAGATAATGGGTGAAAAAGTAGAAAAGTGTAGTACAGAAACAATTAAGTTCCAAGAACAATTACAAAACTTGGAAAAGAAAATGTTAACTAGACCGATTTCTGTGGGTGAATTTATCAATTTAAATAAAATACTGGAAGGGGAAGACAAATTCGATCCAGATAAGAAAAGTCAAGGTTTGCACCCCTCTAAATTTTATTAAAAATGGTGAAAGAAAGTTTCCAGGAAATTTATCTGATCAAGATAGAATCAATGCAGTCATTAGCGCATTAACACGCAAAGCTAAGTGGTGGGGATTGAGTTTAGATACCGAAAGCATGACCTTCAAAGATTCAAAAAGAAATTTAGGAAAGAATATTGGTGTGAGGATAGACAGTAGATGTTTTGGCGTGACTTCATCTTGGCCAGAATTTTCGAACTAAGAGGGAGAAGCTTCATTAAGGACTTTTGTGAAATGTGGATGAAGCGATTGGCGCACATCCGAGATAGGCATTCGGAAAGCGAAATAATCTGGGAACTGTGGAACATACTCCCAGAAGAAATGAAAAGATTCATAGGAAGTAATCACACTAGTTTAGCAGCTTTTATCAAAAGGTTAGAAGATGAAGACTATTGCTGTTCTATATCAGAACATAGGTCTGAGAACGGTAACAACAATTTCCATAGAAACCAAAATAGGTAAAACGATGGAATTAATTATCAAAATCAAGAGAAGTTTCAAGTAAACTTTGTTCAAAGTAATAAAGTCTGAAATGGTAAAAGTACCGGTTCTTGAGAGTCAAAAGATTCACAAAAACATTTAAACTGAAAACCGCGTCTATTAGGGGGCGTCTGTGCGTGGGAAGATATGGAGGGTCCAATAAAGGGTTTGTAGGGAATATAGGAATGTATTACTGTCCAGAAAAGGAATAACAAACGTTCAAGTATGTTGGTTTTATGAAAGAACAGATCTAAAACGTATGAAGGACGCTGAAAGCACAGAGTGATCGCGAGAAATGGTTTAACGTACTCGAGTTATATGGCAGCGCTAGGAGCGCCTGAACGGCATGGAAACATCCACTGCAGGGCGAGAGGGGTGGACCACCGCCTGGCGACAGGGGAAAGTGGCCTTGACTGAAGCGAGCGCTAGGGGAGCGAGTAACGGGGAAACCGGTCGCGCGCTTGGCGGAACTCTGCCAGCAGGCAGCGAGAACACTACTAACGATTTCCGTGCAGAAATACTTCCTTACTACCAAAGGAAACCACTAATAATTGCTCCGTGTGAAGCACTGCAAGAAATGTTAGGTTTATATATGTCCGAAAGAACAGATACCTTCTTAGTATACATATAGTTAAGGCTCACCGGCCACTTGACCATCTTCTTCTTCTGAGCGAATGCACAAACAGAGCCCGAACTCTTATGGAAATCGGCAACGTGCCGCGAGTAATGAGTATAACGTGCGGGGGCACTATGAATGTAGTGCGGGACAATACGTTGAGAATGTGGGTTTAGCGGGAGGCGTGCCAGAGACGAATCCCTGCAGTCGCACAATTTTCTGTGTCCTCGGTGGCTCAGATGAATAAACCTTCTGCTATTTAAGGAGAAGATCCCGGGTTCGAGTTCCGGTCGGGGCACACATTTTCATTTGTCCCCGTTGACGTATGTCAACGACTGTAAGCAGCTAAGGGTGTTCATTTCATTGTAATGTTAGGTTTCTTAAGTGGAGTGTTAGAAGAAGACGTAATGGGCGCAAAAATAACCCAGTCTGTCGGTGTTAATGAACAAGAAGGTATTGCAATAAGTGCAAATAGTTTCCATCTACATTTATACTCCGCAATCCACCCAACGGTGTGTGGAGGAGGGCACTTTACCTGCCACTGTCATTACCTCCCTTTCCTGTTCCAGTCGCGTATGGTTCGCTGGAAGAACGACTGCCGGAAAGCCTCCGTGCGCACTCGAATCTCTCTAATTTTACATTCGTGATCTCCTCGGGAGGTATAAGTAGGGGGAAGTAGCATATTCGATATCTCATCCAGAAACGCACCCTCTCGAAACCTGGACAGCAAGCTACACCGCGATGCAGAGCGCCTCTCTTGCAGAGTCTGCCACGTAAGTTTGCTAAACATCTCCGTAACACCATCACGTTTACCAAATAACCCTGTGACGAAACGCGCCGCTCTTCTTTGGATCTTCTCTATCTCCTCCGTCAACCCGACCTGGTACGGATCCCACACTGATGAGGAATACTCAAGTATAGGTCGCACGAGTGTTTTGTAAGCCATCTCCTTTGTTGATGGGCTACATTTTCTAAGGACTCTCACAATGAATCTCAACCTGGTACCCGTCTTACCAACAATAAATTTTATATGATCATTCCACTTCAAATCGTTCCGCACGCATACTCCCAGATATTTTACCGAAGTAACTGCTAAAGGATCCTTCTTTCTATGTATTCGCAATACATTACATTTATCTATGTTAAGGGTTAGTTGCTACTCTCTGCACCAAGTGCCTATCAGCTGCAGATCTTCCTGCATTTCGTTGCAATTTTCTAACTCTGCAACTTCTCTGTATACTACAGCATCATCCGCGAGAAGGAGCTATAGGTATGGTAGACGAAAGCGATAAGAGTTCATCTTTGGGTAGGGGCATGAAACAAGTGTTTCGAAAGAATGATCATGCATGGAGAGGAGTAGATGATCAAAGACAGATTAACAAACTGTTTTGTGATGAGCAAAGTAATAGCGATAAAATCCAAGTAAAAGTTGAGGAACCTATGTTAGTTAAAAATATTTGTTGGACCGCCAAATGAGCGACACCAAAAGTAACATAGGGCTTAGTAATTAACAGTGGGGCTGCTGGTAAAAGCGTGACCGTCCGCTGTGGCCGAGCCGTTCTAGGCACATCAGTCCGGAACCGCGCTGCTGCTACACTTGCAGGTTCGAATCCTGCCTCGGGCATGGATGTGTGTGGTGTCCTTAGGTTAATTACGTTTAAGTAGTTCTAAGTCGAGGGGACTGATGTTCTCAAATATTAAGTCCCATAGTGCTTAGAGACATTTGAACCATTTGGTAAAAGCGTGAATTTTCGCGATGACATTAATACTGAAAATTCCGCAGCATTAAATGTACGAGCTGTCCCGGTGATAGAATCAAAAGGGCGAGGTTCGGGGATACTCAAATTGAATGATTTAGCCAACTTCGGGAAAGAAAATCTACAGTCTCAAAGAGCAACATCCGAAGTTTACATGTTAGGATTTCGAACAAGAAATACCCAAGTAAACAACATGCATCCTATCTCAGTAGAAAGGGGAGAAAGTTCATTTCTGTTAACCACAACTGATCAATCTCAAACAGGGGTTGAAACTAAAACCGAAAAAGCAGATTTTTCCGAATAACCTAATACTTATCAGGGAAACGAAAGGGTACAGAGGAGCCTAATTAAACATTCAGAACTAACTGAAAATTTGCCAGAGGACAAAAAATATGTGTGTCTTAACCTAAGGTGGGGCATCGAACAAACTGGATCCAGATAATGTAAAAGACACAAAACCAAAAGAACCACTGGATAGGGAGAAAAAGGGCATGCACTTTGTCTTGGGAAGACATTCATGTAGTGCCGGATTTAGAACATGAAACACATGAAGGAAAAAGAGACCATTTCAAAAAAGCAAGCTGTAATTACGACAAGGATTTATGGGTACAAAACTAAAACTTTGTTAGATACAGGATCGCAAATAAGTGCGATGTCTCAATCGTTTTACGAAAGATTTGTGGATGAGCCTGGATTAGCAATTATTGTAGTAACAGGAATAAAAGTAATAGGAACAACAGGGAAACTAAGTAATCCCATTAAAGTACAGGTTTTAGTGGATTTCAAGATCAAAGGTGAGAACTTTGAACACGATTTCTTAGTAGTACCGAATCTGAGTCATGTGTTGATCTTGGGGATGGACTGGTTAGAAAAGGAAGGTGTAGTGATTGACTGCAAAAATGAAGTCATAAGAATCAATAAGGATGGAGAAACAAAAAAAAAAATGGTTCAAATGGCTCTGAGCACTATGGGACTCAACTGCTGTGGTCATCAGTCCCCTAGAACTTAGACCTACTTAAACCTAACTAACCTAATGACATCACACACATCCATGCCCGAGGCAGGATTCGAACCTGCGACCGCAGCAGTCGCACGGTTCCGGACTGCGCGCCTAGAACCGCGAGACCACAGCGGCAGGCGAAGAAACAAAAATAGGTTTTGAAGAAACAGATGTAGAAATAGGTGTAACAAGTAAATCAATCAGTATTGAAAGAGAGGGAATTGGTGATAGCCTATGCGAAATCTATACTCTATATCACATATAGAAAGTGTTGAGTAAAGAAGAGAGAGATTCCGAATTTGTATATGAGACAGTTCAAGGGTTACGTCCTGAACAGAGAAAAGATGTTTTGGATTTATTGAGGGAGTACGAAGACTTATTTTCAGAAGTTACAGGGTTGATAAAAGGATTCGAATATCAAGTCAAAACCATGTCGGACGAACCGTTTCGTTTTGGTCCGTATACCATATCTTACGCTCGAAGAGAAACCGTTCGAGTACAAATCGAAAAAATGCAGTAACGGGGCATCACAGAAAGGAGTGCCAGTGCATTTTCGAGTCCCTTGATAATTGTAAATAAAAAAATATGGAGCAGTTTGAGTAGTAATCGATGCTCGATATTTCAATAAATAGTACAAAGAGAGTTAGATAGACCGGAAAATCTAGATACAGTTTTGCAAAGGTTTCACGAGGTTAAGTGTTTGTCGAGCTTGGATCTGACGGGCGGATATTGGCAAAGTCCGTAAGAGAAAAGTTGTCGAAAGTATACAGCATTTATCCATGATGGAAAATGTTATCAGTACAAGGTATTGCGTTTTGGACTGAATATGTCAGTAGCCATATTCATCAGAGTGTTAGATTCCATACTCAGAAGAGAGTTGTCTGCAATGATAACCACGTATGTAGATGATTTGTTGATAGCTACGAAGGAGTGGAAAGAACATTTTCAGCTGTTGAAAAGAGTGTGTCAAGCTCTGAGGGAAGAAGGAATGACCCTAAAACATTTTAAATGCGATTTCACAAGGAAACAAATAAGGTTTTTAGGGCACATAATATTCACATTAGGAATCAGAAAGGAACTGGAGAAAATGTTGGCTATATCGAATTTCGCAGCACCTAAAAACAAAACGCAGCTGAGAAGTTTTATCAGATTGCGTGGATTTTATGGAAAATTTGCGGAAAAGCCAGTGTTCGATAGTCCCAATTTTAACAACCTTCTAAAGACAAACTGAGAGTATGTATTGACGTCCGCCAGCCGCGGTGGTCTAGCGGTTCTAAGCGCTCAGTACGGAACCGCGCGACTGCTACGGTAGCAGGTTCGAATCCTGCCTCGGGCATGGATGTGTGTGATGTCCTTAGGTTAGTTAGGTTTAAGTAGGTCTAAGTTCTATGGGACTGATGACCACAGATGTTAAGTCCCATAGTGCTCAGAGCCATTTGAACCATTTTTTTTGTATGGACGTCAGAGTGTCAAAAATATTTCGAGAAAATCAAGGAAGAGTTAACTAGGAATATGCACTCATGCTCATAAATTGAGGATAATTGCAGAATGTGGTGCGACACAACGTGGCACTACACAAAACTGGCGCTAATAGCATAGGCACATAGGGAACACATACGACACAGATCTGTAAGTCCACGGTATTGGTGATAAGTTGAGAAAACCGTCCCGAAACAAATGTGCTTCAAAACGCCACTGTTTCCTGCGCATGTACCCCGACATCAATATGGGATATGATCACCATGCACACGTATACAGGCCGCACAACGAGTTGGCATGCTCTGGATCAGGTGGTCGAGCAGCTGCTGGGGTATAGCCTTCCATTCTTGCACCAGTGCCTGTCGGAGCTCGTGAAGTGTCCTAGGGGTTTGAAGAAGTACAGCGATACGTCGACCGAGAGCATCGCAGACGTGCTCGATGGGATTTACGTCTGGAGAACAGGCAGGCCACTCCATTCGCCTGATATCTTCTGCTTCAAGGTACTCCTCCACGATGGCAGCTCGGTGGGGCCGAGCAAGGCTATCTGCAGTACTCCATGGCCTTCTGCGGGCACTGGTGGTGAGATGTCGGTCTTCTTGTGGTGTTGTACACTGATGACGTCCCGTACTGTAGCGCCTGGACACGTTTCTTGTCTGCTGGAATCGTTGCCATAATCTTGAGATCTCACTTTGTGGCACACGGAGGGCCCGTGCTACGACCTGGTGTGCTTGACCAGCCTCCAGTCGCCCTAGTATTCTACCCCTCATAACGTCATTAATATATGCTCTTTGAGCCATTTTCAACACACAGACACTATTAAAACGTCTGAAAACGGCTGTACACTTACTCGCTGCACCGTGCTCTGACATGCAGCAACACACCTCTGCGTATGTGGACTGCAGCACATGCACCGTGCGACGACCCCAGGTCAGATGCACTGCATGGTCATAACCCAAGGTGATTTAAACCTGCAAACCGCCCACCAGAGCGTTGTTTCACCATGTATCAGCATTATCCTTAATTTACGAGCATGAGTGTAATTCTCTATCATCCTGATGGGGCAGAAACGTTCTTAATGAACACTGATAGTAGCGATTATGGAATTAGAGTAGACATTTTTCAAGAGGAAGTAATAGACGGAGAAATCAGTCATAGGACGAGTCGAAACCTGACTAAAGCCGAAAGAAATTGTATGGTTTCTAAGAAACAAGCGTTGGCCACTATATTGGGTTTGAACAAATTTAAGAACTACTTATGGGGTCGACATATAGTAATTAACACCGAGCGTAAAGCATTGACCTTTTTAAAGGACTGCAAGTTGCTGACTGAAGGACTAACACATTGGGCACTGTTGTTACAACAGTACGATTGTGAAATTCAGTATGTAAAGGAAACTGACCATGTAGTAGCAGACGCATTGTCAAGGCTACCAAGAGGATTAGGTAATGTTCCAGAAGAAGGGTATCAAGAGGGTAAATTTCAAATAAGCTTCAAATACGAAACCTTGAAAAATAAAAAGATTAAAGAAATTGTTAAAAATTTGAGGCGTCATCACAATGAGGATGACATATGGAGGGACATAAAAACACGAATGGGTGACAAAAATCAACCACAGATTCGGGTATGTTATAAAGTATACGAAAACGTGTTATTTAGGAGGAAATATTTAAACACAGAAATTTGGAGAATCTGTTGGATGAATATTTATTTATTTATTTATTTATGCATTTATTTTACCTGGCAAGATTAGGGCCTTCAGGCCCTCTCTTACACCTAACCAGGCATTCTCAGATTGAACGAGTTACAGTTTCTACTTAACATTAAGGACATATAGCCTACTATGGAGTATTGATGTTAAAGAAAAAAATAGATATTATAACCGTAGTACAATGATAATTATAACAATAAAAATAATTATAACAATCAATAATAATAATAATAATAATAGTAATAATGATAATAATAATAGTAATAATAATAATAATAATGTCTATGTATATGAAAGTAAACATACTTTTCTTTTATGAATGTCAGTCACATTGTTAGTTGGGAATTTTCTCGTTATGTTCTTGCAGCTTGTGAGTTATTCTCATCGAGCACAGACATAAGACGATAGAATGGGGTGAAAGAGATATATAAGAGTTAGATAGGTTAGAGGAAGAGAAATAGAACGGTAAAATTCGAAGCTGTGATGGAGAGGAGAAAGAAAGAGATGTGAGGGGCACAAGAATGGTGGCTATACCGTCCCTAATATGTATGTTATGAGTTCCCTCTTGAATGTTGAGTAGTTCTGGATAAGACGCAGATCACAGGGGAGCGCGTTCCATAGTCGTATGGCTGAGATGGAGAATGACACGGAGAAAGATTTTGTGTTATGTAAAGGTACAGCCAAGATGATAGACGTATCCGATCTGGTGTTGCGATTGTGGAATGATGATAGGTGTTTAATGTGAGAAGATAAGTATTGGGGGCACCAGTGGCTAAGAAATCGATGAAGTAAGCACATCGTGTGGAGATCGCGTGCCGTATGTGGGCGTATCCAACCTAGCTGGGAGTATGAAGGACTGATATGATCATACAACCGAATATTGCACACGTATCTAACGCAAGCATTCATCACTAGCTCGAGGCATCTAGAATTTTCACTATTTGTGCCGTGTTGAACTACCTCGCAGTAGTAAAGATTAGGCAAGACTAGTGTTTGGACTAATTTTTGTTTAACATGGGTTGGAAATATTTTTCTAAATTTTTGAATTGCATGTAGGGAGGAGAGCGATTTCCGGCAAGCTGTGACTGTTTGTTCTTCCCAGTTTAGGTGTTCATCCAAGATTATTCCAAGGTCTTTTACTGTTTTTTGGTATGGTAGTTGGGTACCATTGAGGAGTATTTTAGGGACTGTTTCGCGAAAGTACCGGCTGATTAACTTTGGATGAGATATAAGTATGACCTGGGATTTCTTGGGGTTTAGTTTCAGACCTAGGTTCTGTGCCCATCGAGAAACAGAGCAAAGATCTGCGTTCATACTCGCTACTGCGCCAGCAATGTTCTTGGGGCTTGCACTTATGTACAGTTGGATGTCGTCGGCATAAAGATGGTAGTTGTAGGAGTGAATCACTGAAGAAATATCATTAATATACAGTGAGAAGAGTAGTGGACCAAGGACGGAGCCTTGGGGAACTCCAGAGCGAACGCTTTTCCATGATGACTTTTCCGACCCACAAATGACTTGTTGACTTCTGTTTCTGAGGTAGCTGTCGAACCATTGTATTGCGCTGTTTGAGAAATTCAGCTGTTTCATTTTAATTAGTAATATATCGAAGTCAACTGTGTCAAAAGCCTTGCTAAAGTCAAGCAGTGTTAGGATAGTAGCTTCACGTCTGTCCATAGCATGTTTAATGTCATCAGTTACTTTGATTAATGCGGTTGCTGTACTATGGTGCTTTCGAAAGCCTGACTGATATTCGTCATGGATGTTATGAGTTTTGAGGTAATCCGTCAGTTGTTCATGGACGATGTGCTCTAGGGCTTTAGAAATTGCAGGTAGTATGCTGATCGGCCTGTAGTCACCTGGCGACTTAGGGTTGTCAGTCTTGGGTATAGACTTAATTAAACTTTGCTTCCACTCCGTAGGATATGTACTACTGACAAGAGACAGGTTGAAGATGTCTGTGATAACTGGAATAATAGCGTTTACGACGTTCTTAATCATGCCAATGCTCACTCCATCATTTCCTACTGCCTCGGAAGAGATTCTCATAATTGCCTTGTGTACTGTGCCGGTAGTGACATGTTTTAGGAAAAACTTGTCTCTCGAGAGATTGATATCTTGGGGCTGGTAATTTGTCGCTGCGTGGCAGTTTGCAGCTGTTGAGAAGAAATCGTTTAATTCTTCTGCAGACGCTTGATAAACAGCGTCAGATCTTCGCTTTCCTATACCGAAACTGCGCAGCTTTTTCCACAGTGCATCAGGTTTTGATATGCCGCATACGACAGAGCGGGCATGTCTGATTTTGGCATTCCTCACGCTTTGCTTGGTTCTGTTTCGGAGTTTCCTATAAGCTTCGTACGCCTCGGGAGTTGGGTTACGCTTGAAGGCCCTATGTGCAGCATCACGTTTATTCATTAACTGACGTAATGCAGTGGTGAGCCACGGAGCGGGAGCTCTCTTTACATTAACAGTGCGTTCAGGAGCATGTTTATCATACAGTGCAATAATTTTGCGACATAATTGCCGAATTTTTTCGTCTAAAGTCGGTTCATCGCTTATATCATGCCAAGGGATATCTGAGAAATCCTTTTGAAGAGCGTCATGGTTAACATTTTTTAAGTTTCTGTAGGTTACCAGGTGAGATTTTTCTCTGGTAGTATGCACTGAGTAATTTAAAAATATCACGTCATGAGCAGAGAGTCCCGGAGCGGATGTCTGATTGGCGCGGATTATTTTATCTGGTCGCTTTGTTGCTATTATATCTATGATTGTGTGGCTGTGTGGCGTGTGATGAGTTGGGTCCAGCGGTGTTAAACTCATATCATTGGAGTGGAACAGTCGCCTTAGTTTTTCGGCAGAGGGAGATTTTAACTGTAAGTCGATGTTTGTGTCGCCCATAATGATTATGTGTTCATACTGTGACACGAGTGAGGACAGGGCAGACTGAAAGGAGGACATGGCACCGACGTTTGGAGGTTTATAGATTACTCCAATTAGCAGTTTCTGATTTGATGTATTTATTTCGAAAAACAAGAACTCTGCTTCTCCTTCGCCCTTTGCATCCGATGTGCATAGCACAGTAGGTGTCAGATCAGAGCGAACATAGGCACCCACACCACCCCCGCGTCGTGTTTCACGATCTGCCCTTAGGAGAGAGTAACCAGCGATTCGGATAGCGTCGGAAGAAATGTTTGGTTTCAACCAAGTTTCAGAGACGAGGATAATGTGGAACAGCGATTGGCAGAACAGGTCACAGAACTCGTCGAAGTGAGCCGTTAGCGACTGCGCGTTCGCGTGGGCCACAAAGAGCCCGCCGCCGGAACCGGTCCGTCCCATTGTGGCCGCCTGTAGGACCGAACGCGCTCCGTTTACCTGCTGGCCGGAAGAGGGACAAAAGCTGGATTTCGCGGGGCAAGACATATTTACAGGTGTGTCCAAGGTCGTGACTGACTCAAGCGTCTGTGGACTAAAGGTGAAAAACACGCTGGAAGTATCGAAGAAGGGAGTGAAAAGAAAGATGGAAAGTGGCAGTAGTAGTTACGAAAAAGATAGTAGTAGTAGTAGTAGTAGTGGCGAAGATGAAAATAACAGATATAGAAAGGTGGTTGTAAGGAGATTCCTGTTAATGGAGAATGTTAATTCCCATTTGACTGACAATATGAATATACATGAGCACTTATAATAGACAAATAAAGAAACAATATTTTTGTGAAACAATTGACTGATTTTAAATAGAGTTCGAGACCGAAATTATAGATTGCTACCATTTAGCCTTAGGTCATGCAGGAGCTAAGAAATGCTATGACAAAATGATGCAGCAAATAGTAGTATTCAATAATATGCTAAAGAAGACCACTAAGCTTATAGAGACTTGTGATCTGTGCCAGATAGTTAAAGCTATGAATTTAAGGAACAAAAGCTTGATTCAGCATATTTTGCCACAAGATACTTTGGACCTAATTTCAGGAGATGTATATGGATCTTTACCGAAAACAGTAGTAGGATGTGTACAAATTTTCGTGGGTGTAGATGTGTTCACGAAATATATAAAATTGTTTCTGATAAAGAAGGCTACGGCAAAAGTTTTATTCGACAAGATGGAAGCTTATTTCGAAGAGGTAGGAAAACCAAAGGCCGTATTGTCAATAACGGACCTCAGTTTGTTTCCAGAATTAGGAAAGAGGGTCTGAAAGAGTTGGGAATAGAGGTGAAACATACAACAGTATATCACCCGGCAGGGAACCTAGTTCAACGTTGTATGAGAGAAATAGGACGATTAATAAGAACCTCCTGTAATAGTACCCATAAGGCTTGGGGAAGATATGTTAGGGGATTTGAAAGAGCTATGAATGCATTACCCCATACTTCTACAGGCTTTTGTGAAAAGATGGTTCAAATAATGGCTCTGAGCACTATACGACTTAACTTCTGAGGTCATCAGTCGCCTATAACTTAGAACTAATAAAACCTAACTAACCTAAGGACATCACACACATCCATGCCCGAGGCAGGATTCTAACCTGCGATCGTAGCGGTCGCTCGGCTCCAGACTATAGCGCCTAGAACCGCACGGCTACTCCGGCCGGCTGTGATGAGATGAGATAACGCTGAAAAATGAAAGCAAATGTTTGCTATCTAAATTAGTATCATTTCCAGCAACTAAAGATACCCCTTTGGATGAAAAGAAGGAGATAATGCGAGTGAAAATGAAGAAACAGGCTGAGGCGAATTCAAAAATGGCATGATGTAAAAGTAAGAACAAGCAAGTTCATAGAGGGAGATTTAGTCTTGGGCAACACGCATACTAGATGGAGCGAAATTGATCAGGAAATTTCCAAATTTAATTTTATTTGCGAAGGTCCATTTGTGATAGACAAATGTCTGCACGACAATGCCTACATTTTGATATTTCCAATATCAAAGCGAAGGTACAGTCATCACAATGGCGAGAACATTAAAAGATATTTTCCTCGAGAAGTAAAGGAATGGAAAAATGTTAAAGTCTTTTCAAAAGATTTGTATATTAACGAAGTTATAAAGGTTGAGAAAATTTCAAAAACCTCAATAGTTTATGTTTAAAGCAATACCAGAAGATGAAAACAGAGATAAATTTTCAAAATTGGAAGGAAGGGACTGTTGAGTTACTTTTGACAGCCAAAAAGTGAAGTTTTGTAATAGGAATGTGATGAAGGAAAGGTTGTGACTTCCAACAGACCGAAGTAGTGCATTTCATTAAATGAAAAAAGTGGAATTTTATTGAATGTGAACATTAGTTAAGAACTACAAAAGGTCGGGCCCAGCATTGTCCGTATGAAACTAACAAATTTTATTAATATAGTAATGTGAAAGGAAGATATGAAGAAGTCTAGCTCCCTAAGCACGTAATAGTGTTTATGTTTTACTCCTGCTTATCTGAAGATATCCAGAAGTAAAAGAGGGGCATGTGTAACACTATTAACCTTTTGAGAGTCGAGAGACTTTGTACTAATGAAGCAAAGAATGAGATTTGTACAGTATGTAGTGTATAAGAGTGTCTGCAGAAGACGATACTCTTTGACTATGTGAAGTTGTATGTTTATGTGTAATTAACAAATGTTTATAATGTTATGTAAGCAACAATAAGTATCTTTTATTTAACTATGTATAATTGTTTGTAAAGTGAAGTCACTACCAGCTCAGGGCTAAAGTTAAATATAGGTGAAAAGCAATAGGAATTTACCGACGTTCTGGAAGGTCGGAAAAGGTGGAGATTTTTTGCTGGTAACGGAAGCAGGAAGGAGAGGGAGAAGTGGAATAGGGCAGGCAGGCACAAGACACTGTTGAGGCAGGTGACGAAAGCTGATGCTCGCTGTACTCCGCAGTATTGTTTAAACAAAGCTAAAGTTAACTGCTTAATAGATGTGAATGAAGCGGAAGTGCTAAGGTACAAGTTTGCAACGCTTTAGAGGAGGTATAGAATTACGTCTGCAACAAGTGTTAGTTCCTGGATGTGAAATAGTCCAGGCATCCATTACTTAGACTGACGTCATATTTGCGGTGGTATAAGTCACATAATTCGACGGCACGAAGACAAGTAATAATCTCCGGCGTTGCAAAACGGTATGTGCCTTCAAAGCACCTACATCTCCAGCAACTGTGCTTACAACGACACTACTGAAACTAACCGTCCATAGTTCTGTTTACGAGTTGTATTGACAAGCTTTTGCGTGTTTTGTCAATAATCATTTAACTCTTTTTTACGCAAAACTACTCATGTAACCTAAAGTGTTCGAAGTAGGGTTCCTTGCCTATACTTACGAGAATGAATCCGGGAATCCATTGGTGTGAAACATAATTGCGCAACTGAGTGTTTTCTTTCAAAGTAAATTTAAATTATCACTCAAGTGCAACAATTAAATTAAATATGGATATATGTAGATTGTATTGAAAGTACGTAAAGTAAATAACAATTCTATTTAGTGTGTGAACTTGGCTATTGGGACCTTCTGTCCGCGAAATTACGTAAAGTAACTGTTTCAATAAAACTGCGGAAAACCAAATATCAAACCTTTTGCAACCATTATGATAATAACAAAAGTATCGTAAAATATTTCTTGAGTGTAATTCAAGTTATCAGAGGTTGTATTGCTGATATGAAACTTCCTGGCAGATTAAAACTGTGTGCCGGACCGAGACTCGAACTCGGGACCTCAGCCTTTCGCGGGCAAGTGCTCTACCATTCGCCCGCGAAAGGCAAAGTTCCCGAGTTCGAGTCTCGGTCCGGCACACAGTTTTAATCTGCCAGGAAGTTTCATATCAGCGCACACTCCGCTGCAGAGTGAAAATATCATTCAGGTGTTTGCTTCAGAAACGTAAGTAGGTATTATTGTCGTTCCGGTGTTGTTTTCTTGGACCAAAACTTTCTAAGTGTGTGCGTATGACCTATTCTGAAAGCAGTCATTATTCTGCGTAAATTAGCCTGTTCCTTCAGTGATAGAAATTATTGAAAGAGAAAAAGTTTTAATAAGAATCAAAATATAGTAGAGACCAAATTTGGTTAATTTGTTGAATAACGTCAATCGATTCGTCATTTTGGATGGCGACCGTGTTTTTCAGTATTATTATCACTCGCAAGAAGTAGTTTGACGGAATAGTAAAGCTGCAACCAAGACTATACGATAACTTCACATTTGACCGAGCTTTATCCATTACGAGGCATCTGAGGTCACTAGCGGTTGTTAAGGAGGTAGTTGTGTTTAAGTACTTCAATTACCGAAGCTAGAATAACATCTGAAGTACTAATCGTAATTGCAAGAGTAGAAAACGTGGATGTTCAAGCGGCCTTTAGAAGGTGACAGAACAGCACTTACTATCGTTATAGTGGGTGCTTTTGTAACCCAGGTACCCGAAGTGTTCGATGTTACAAGTAGCGTATCGAAGATGTATACCGCATTTAGTGAAAGAAAAACCTCATTCACGAAGGAGTACTCGGAGAAAGTGTGTATTGTACAATCGTGACAGACGGTCATTGAGGATGACTGTGACGAAGAATAAGAAGACGACAGCTGCAAAAGTTATTGCAGAACTGAATGTCGCACACACGAACCTTATCAGCACCTAAGCAAAACGAAGGGAGGCCCATAAGCAAGGAATGGCAGGGAAAGCTGGAATTCAAAACCACTCATCAGTAATGTAAATGCCTATGACAGGAAAACGCGGTGCCGAAGCCATAAAACGTAGTCTGTGGAGCAACGGATGAAAGTTATTTGATCGAATGAGTCTTGTTTCACACTGCGTCCAGCTTCTGACCGAATCTGCTTCCCAAGAGTAAAGCATGGCTAAAGGTCGGTGATGATTTGGACAGCCATATCGGGGTACTACATGGGCATCATAGCCTCCAAGGTCGCATTAGTGCCAAGGATTATGTGTCCACTGTGCCTGATTCGTTCCATTCCATCGTTCCTCAATGGTGCTGCTTTGTTCCAAGCTGACAGGGGCCCTGTCCGCACAGTTCGCATAGTCCTCGACTGAATTGTCGCATCTCCACTGGACATCACAGTTACCAAATCTCAATATTATTGAGCTGTGTGAGAAGGGAACGTGATAACTATCCATCTCCAACATCCTTGTCTGCTCTTCCATTGTTTTTCAGGAAGAATGGTATAAGATTCCTTTTCCGAGGGGATTTAAAGCTGTTTTGAATGCCATTGATTTTCCTCCACAGTAAACGGCATGGTAATGTGTTGTGTTTTGGTGTTTCCATATGTTGTCCATCTCCTGTATCTGAAACAAACCATGTGCGTGGAGCAGATTGTTTGAAGTAGCATATTTTTACGAGGCCAAATATGACAGAACATAGCACTCTTAAATAATATAGATTAATCAATTTCAAATCGTCACGAAGAGACAGAATGACAGGTGGTACCTTTGTGTGTAAAAGGGTTTAGAAGCCAGTATCGTGCATGATTAAGGGGATTATTGGGGAAACACCTTGGCCACTTTATACGATGAGCAGTATGGCCACTTTTCACGATCGGACAGCATGTTGGAGGTAGTGGTTCACAGACGGAACTATCAGACTAATACACTCCTGGAAATGGAAAAAAGAACACATTGACACCGGTGTGTCAGACCCACCATACATGCTCCGGACACAATCAGGACTGCATACGACCGAGGCACCCAGGGCCAACACCCGGCATCATGGTGTAAGGAGCGATCTCCTACACTGGCCGTACACCTCTGGTGATCGTCGAGGGGACACTGAATAGTGCACGGTACATCCAAACCGTCATCGAACCCATCGTTCTACCATTCCTAGACCGGCAAGGGAACTTGCTGTTCCAACAGGACAATGCACGTCCGCATGTATCCCGTGCCACCCAACGTGCTCTAGAATGTGTAAGTCAATTACCCTGGCCAGCAAGATCTCCGGATCTGTCCCCCATTGAGCATGTTTGGGAGTGGATGAAGCGTCGTCTCACGCGGTCTGCACGTCCAGCACGAACGCTGGTCCAACTGAGGCGCCAGGTGGAAATGGCATGGCAAGCCGTTCCACAGGACTACATCCAGCATCTCTACGATCGTCTCCATGGGAGAATAGCAGCCTGCATTGCTGCGAAAGGTGGATATACACTGTATTAGTGCCGACATTGTGCATGCTCTGTTGCCTGTGTCTATGTGCCTGTGGTTCTGTCAGTGTGATCATGTGATGTATCTGACCCCAGGAATGTGTCAATAAAGTTTCCCCTTCCTGGGACAATGAATTCACGGTGTTCTTATTTCAATTTCCAGGAGTGTAGAAACATCAATGAACTATAGTTGCAGATCAAAAGATGTCGATTAAAACATTGATGCGGTAAAGTAATATTATTGTATGAATGGGTGAGGATACAAGATTAATATAAATGACTTACCTTACATCAGACAACTGAAAAGCAGAAAAGATTTTACTAAAAATAACTCAATATGAATCATGGACCTTGCCGTTGGTGGGGAGGCTTGCGTGCCTCAGCGATACAGATGGCCGTACCGTAGGTGCAACCACAACGGAGGGGTATCTGTTGAGAGGCCAGACAAACGTGTGGTTCCTGAAGAGGGGCAGCAGCCTTTTCAGTAGTTGCAGGGGCAACAGTCTGGATGATTGACTGATCTGGCCTTGCAACATTAACCAAAACGGCCTTGCTGTGCTGGTACTGCGAACGGCTGAAAGCAAGGGGAAACTACAGCCGTAATTTTTCCCGAGGACATGCAGCTTTACTGTATGATTAAATGATGATGGCATCCTCTTGGGTAAAATATTCCGGAGGTAAAATAGTCCTCCATTCGGATCTCCGGGCGGGGACTACTCAGGAGAATGTCGTTATCAGGAGAAAGAAAACTGGCGTTCTACGGATCGGAGCGTGGAATGTCAGATCCCTTAATCGGGCAGGTAGGTTAGAAAATTTAAAAAGGGAAATGGATAGGTTAAAGTTAGATATAGTGGGAATTAGTGAAGTTCGGTGGCAGGAGGAACAAGACTTCTGGTCAGGTGATTACAGGGTTATAAACACAAAATCAAATAGGGGTAATGCAGGAGTAGGTTTAATAATGAATAGGAAAATAGGAATGCGGGTAAGCTACTACAAACAGCATAGTGAACGCATTATTGTGGCCAAGATAGATACGAAGCCCACACCTACTACAGTAGTACAAGTTTATATGCCAACTAGCTCTGCAGATGACGAAGAAATTGAAGAAATGTACGATGAAATAAAAGAAATTATTCAGATAGTGAAGGGAGACGAAAATTTAATAGTAATGGGTGACTGGAATTCGAGTGTAGGAAAAGGGAGAGAAGGAAACATAGTAGGTGAATATGGATTGGGGCTAAGAAATGAAAGAGGAAGCCGCCTAGTAGAATTTTGTACAGAGCACAACTTAGTCATAGGTAACACTTGGTTTAAGAATCATGAAAGAAGGTTGTATACGTGGAAGAACCCTGGAGATACTAAAAGGTATCAGATAGATTATATAATGGTAAGACAGAGATTTAGAAACCAGGTTTTAAATTGTAAGACATTTCCAGGGGCAGATGTGGACTCTAACCATAATCTATTGGTTATGACCTGTAGATTAAAACTGAAGAAACTGCAAAAATGTGGGAAATTAAGGAGATGGGACCTGGATAAACTGAAAGAACCAGAGGTTGTACAGAGTTTCAGGGAGAGCATAAGGGAACAATTGACAGGAATAGGGGAAAGAAATACAGTAGAAGAAGAATGGGTAGCTCTGAGGGATGAAGTAGTGAAGGCAGCAGAGGATAAAGTAGGTAAAAAGACGAGGGCTGCTAGAAATCCTTGGGTAACAGAAGAAATATTGAATTTAATTGATGAAAGGAGAAAATATAAAAATGCAGTAAATGAAGCAGGCAAAAAGGAATACAAACGTCTCAAAAATGAGATCGAGAGGAAGTGCAAAATGGCTAAACAGGGATGGCTAGAGGATAAATGTAAGGATGTAGAGGCTTATCTCACTAGGGGTAAGATAGATACTGCCTACAGGAAAATTAAAGAGACCTTTGGAGAGAAGAGAACCACGTGTATGAATATCAAGAGCTCAGATGGCAACCCAGTTCTAAGCAAAGAAGGGAAGGCAGAAAGGTGGAAGGAGTATATAGAAGGTTTATACAAGGGTGATGTACTTGAGGACAATATTATGGAAATGGAAGAGGATGTAGATGAAGACGAAATGGGTGATACGATATTGCGTGAAGAGTTTGACAGAGCACTGAAAGACCTGAGTCGGAACAAGGCCCCCGGAGTAGACAACATTCCATTAGAACTACTGACGGCCTTGGGAGAGCCAGTCATGACAAAACTCTACCAGCTGGTGAGCAAGATGTATGAGACAGGCGAAATACCCTCAGACTTCAAGAAGAATATAATAATTCCAATCCCAAAGAAAGCAGGTGCTGACAGATGTGAAAATTACCGAACTATCAGTTTAATAAGTCACAGCTGCAAAATACTAACGCGAATTCTTTACAGACGAATGGAAAAACTGATAGATGCGGACCTCGGGGAGGATCAGTTTGGATTCCGTCGAAATGTTGGAACACGTGAGGCAATACTGACCTTACGACTTATCTTAGAAGAAAGATTAAGAAAAGGCAAACCTACGTTTCTAGCATTTGTAGACTTAGAGAAAGCTTTTGACAACGTTGACTGGAATACTCTTTTTCAAATTCTAAAGGTGGCAGGGGTAAAATACAGGGAGCGAAAGGCTATTTACAATTTGTACAGAAACCAGATGGCAGTCATAAGAGTCGAGGGGAATGAAAGGGAAGCAGTGGTTGGGAAAGGAGTGAGACAGGGTTGTAGCCTCTCCCCGATGTTATTCAATCTGTATATTGAGCAAGCAGTAAAGGAAACAAAAGAAAAATTTGGAGTAGGTATTAAAATTCATGGAGACGAAGTAAAAACTTTGAGGTTCGCCGATGACATTCTAATTCTGTCACAGACGGCAAAGGACTTGGAAGAGCAGTTGAACGGAATGGACAGTGTCTTGAAAGGAGGATATAAGATGAACATTAACAAAAGCAAAACGAGGATAATGGAATGTAGTCCAATTAAATCGGGTGATGCTGAGGGAATTAGATTAGGAAATGAGACACTTAAAGTAGTAAAGGAGTTTTGCTATTTGGGGAGCAAAATAACTGATGATGGTCGAAGTAGAGAGGATATAAAATGTAGACTGGCAATGGCAAGGAAAGCGTTTCTGAAGAAGAGAAATTTCTTAACATCGAATATAGATTTAAGTGTCAGGAAGTCATTTCTGAAAATATTTGTTTGGAGTGTAGCCATGTATGGAAGTGAAACATGGACGATAACTAGTTTGGACAAGAAGAGAATAGAAGCTTTCGAAATGTGGTGCTACAGAAGAATACTGAAGATAAGGTGGATAGATCACGTAACTAATGAGGAGGTATTGAATAGGATTGGGGAGAAGAGAAGTTTGTGGCACAACTTGACTAGAAGAAGGGATCGGTTGGTAGGACATGTTTTGAGGCATCAAGGGATCACAAATTTAGCATTGGAGGGCAGTGTGGAGGGTAAAAATCGTAGAGGGAGACCGAGAGATGAGTACACTAAGCAGATTCAGAAGGATGTAGGTTGCAGTAGGTACTGGGAGATGAAGAAGCTTGCACAGGATAGAGTAGCATGGAGAGCTGCATCAAACCAGTCTCAGGACTGAAGACCACAACAACAACAACAACATGAATCTTTCAAACACATTGACAACAATGATGATGTAGTTTAGAACTAATTTGGCCACTTCATGGCAGGTAGCAGCACTGTTCAAGAAAAAAATATGCAACGGTCACATTTGTTGCACTGGCCACTTTAGCAAAACTTCACCTCTGCCGATCCGTACTGGCCGAAACTTCTGCCTAAAGAAAGCTAAAAACTAAAATTGAGCGAGGTAGCGCAGTGGTTAGCACGCTGAACTCGCAATCGGGAGGATGAAGTTTCAAACCCGCTTCCGGCCATCTTGATTTAGGTTTTCCGTGATTTTCCTAAATCGCTTAATGCAAATAACGAGATGGTTCTTTCGCAAGGGTATGACCGATTGCCTTCTCTATCCTTTATCCTTCCCCAATCCGAGCTTATGCTTCGTCTCTAAAGACCTCGTTGCCGACAGGACGTTAAGTACTAATTCCTGCCTTCTCCTTAAAAACCAACACGTAATTGTTAACTCAATCGCATCTTGGAGGACAGTGTTGGATAATCTTGGAAAATATTGATCAATAAGCACCCTTCAACTTATCTGTGAAATACAAATACCTAAGAATACAGAGTGGCGAACACTGTGTAAGCGCCCACACTGATGTAATACGGCTTTACATATCTGTTCTGTAAATGTGCGAGGTGACATGCCTTTACGATGCACACAGTGACTTGACCCCCTCTCATATTTATATCTTACTCTGAGTAATTCGATTTGGAAAAGTATAGCTGAGTATGGTCATTACGAGGCTAGTACTGAGAACCCAGAAGATCTGAATATTTTCATCTCTAATTGCATGTGGTGAAGAGTTGCTATTTCTTCCCACACTGCTGCTCTCATTTACACTGTGGTCCGGAAAGACTGGAGTGTTCTGCTGGGGATAAAATGATTATGGTTCAAATGGCTCTGAGCACTATGGGACTTAACTGCTGAGGTCATCAGTACCCTAGAACTTAGACCTACTTAAACCTAAGTAACCTAAGGACATCACACACATCCACGCCCGAGGCAGGATTCGAACCTGGGACCTTAGCGGTCACTCGGCTCCAGACTGCAGCGCCTAGAACCGCTCGGCCACTCCGGCCGGCAAAAGATTATGCCGACGGGTGTGAGGGAGTTGAGTGGATGTTGCCCAGACGCTGACATTGTCATAAGAGAGAGGGCGACACGCCCACAGGGGCCTGAAGAAGCGGCTGGGGTTAGAGATTACGTTACTTCGCAGAAACTTAATGAAAACACTTTCTGACAGGTTACGAGCGAGGCGTGGGAATGACTTGTGTTCCCTGGCAGTCTTGGCGGGCAAATTCCCGCGTTTTCTGCAAAATCATAACTGTGATTGGCTTGCTCAGATAATAGCTCTGTGACGGCAAATCGGCGCAGAATTTGGCGCCAAGTATCTCCATTGGTGGAATAGTAGTGCTTCGGCAATAGAGTGGAATTTTCCTCCAGTTTTCGAGTGCCTGATTGGCACGTTTAGCCACGGCCACTGTCGTGGGGGCTGTGATGTTCTGTGTTAGGCTTGTACGGGTGCTCTTGAGAGAGTCGAGTCTCGCCTTTTGGTCGGGGTAGGTTACAAGACTGAGCTCTCGCTGCTCTGGACAACCTGCCTTCCGTTGGCTGTCTAACATACTTGCATTTAATTGTACCTGTTTGACAAAGTTGCTGAAGTTTCGACTTCAACGTAACTTTCCGAGCACAGTTGGCAATTGAGCATTCTGCGTACAAGCGGCCTATGTTATCCGTCTTGAGCAGTTTTGGATAAAGTTGACTGTATCGGAGTTACTGTGTGACTTTGCTTGTTGAAATCAATCACTGTACCGTCAGTGATTGTGTGGCGAGCCTTCTTCGTCTCCCTCTGAGGCGCATTTGAATTGCTAGGAAGTCGTTAGTCTGGTCAGCCAGACCAGGATAATTTGTTTCAGGCTATACTCGCGACACTATCATCACCACGACGGGACGTCAAACAACCAGCCATCGCCTCCGGTACGCCAGATCGTGTCCTTGCAGTTACGAAGACAGCTTGGTAATGTAAGTCCGCAGTTCCAGCAGATTAGGGAATTTTGCTATGTGACAATCAGAGCTCAGCAGAGCGTGCCTGGTCCCGTCTTTTCTATCGTGGTTCTGTCTTGAGTGTTGATTGTCTGAATTCTCACTACTGTAGTAGCAATTAGTGTTGGGTTGGCCGGGGGTTTCTCTTAAGATTTGAGTTGCAAGGAATTGGCTCCACATACCACTTGCTCATAAATGCATCAAGCTAGTTTATGGACAACTTCACCTTCACAGCATTTATTTGAGTATCCAGTTTGACGTATTGTAAATGTTTCATGTGTTTTGTTTATTATTTTGAGTTAAGTCAAAATAAATCAAATTGTTATTTTGAACAGAACATCCATTATGTAGATCGGTAGAGCAACCCTTTCATTTCTGACTACGTTAATGAAACTTTTCTTTATCAAATTAATTTATATCAAATTAAATTATTGCAGGTGTCAAACTCTTCTCTACGCCACTTGCAGGGTCGATTACAGTCAGTTTGCGTTTCTGCTTAATCCACGTGCAACAGCAAAAGTCGGAGGTAGAAAAGGGAGGGCTTAGAGCATCATTTCCATATGAAGATTCTAGAAGAACTTAGTGTTAAATACACTGCTAGCCCCAGCCTGTGGCAAATGACAGGAAAGTCTGTTTTACGGCCGTGGCCTATACTACCTGAATCTTCAGCACAGGGTGTTCCTGCCTTAGTGGAGCTGTCGTTTATACTTGTAGAGATGTTGATACGTTAGAGAATCTGTGTTACTATACCAGTTAAGACAAAACGTTTCTAGTAACATCAGCTCTACTCTGAAACTTGTATTTCTCAGAGCTGCACTGTTCACACGCTGCTCTCATACGTAAATGTAAATTGCGATGGGAGTTTAATAAATAACGCAACACGTTTTTTTCTGAGAGCAAGTTGGTTTTATTCAGGATTCCAATACGCCGTATCATTCCCCACTCTGTTTGCTATGAAACATTTTTTAACCCAGTTTACGTTCAGTGTAACTGCCTTACGCCTTTTTACTGGTAAGATCTGTATGCGTGCACGGTTCCACACTACTGATGGACGTCGGAGCCCATGTCTTGCTGCATCAGTAACCTCCCCATCATCCACGCACTGCTTCCCGCATAGCACGTCCTTCATTCGGCAGAGTACATAGAAGTCGGAAGGTGTGAAATCCCAGCTCTAAAATGGATGTGGAAGAACAGTCTAATGAAGTTTTGTGAGTTCCTCTTGGGTGGGCATACTTGTGTGAGGCATTTTGTTGTCATGGAAAAGATTAAGTTGGATTGTATTTTTGTGGTGACGAACAAGCTGAAGTCGTATCTTCAATTTCATAAGGGTAGCACAATACACTTCTGAATTGACCGTGGGGCCGTGAGGGAGGATGTCAAACAGAATAACCCCTTCAGTGTTCCACTGACCGTCGCCATGACTTTACCGGTTGAGGGCGCTGCTTTGAATTATTTCTTTGGAGGGTAGGTGGCGCTGCGCCACTCCTTGTGAAACGTCTCCTTAGAAAAGTTAGAGAATTAGTGTGCTGGTAAACCCCTTACGTTATTTGATTTTCAAACAGAAGAGCAAACCTGAACGTACTCAGACGTTTCTCTCTTTACTTATTCTGGTCATCACTAAACTGACACACAATATTTTTAGCGCAATGCAATCTGACTTTCAAAAATCCCTTCAAAATAGTGGCTTTGAGTAACAATAACCTATACCTTTCATGAATCACTTACCTCACAAAAATCTTCATTACTCGAACTACTACCATACAGCGAGAGCCACTACTGCCAGCTAAATAAAAGAATCTAACTAATGAAGCCACTAACTACTGACAGGCATATTTATCAATTGAAAGATTTTGATAAAGAACAAACAATGTATTTACAATAATAGTATTCAAAAGTCATAATATATATATCAGTTCATGACATCCAGTCTTACAAATTTACTGTCTTTGATGGACACACGTCCAGATCATCCGCTCTCGAAACTCCGCCATCTCTCTCCCCACATCCACCACTGCTGGCGGCTCACCTCCAACTGCGCAACGCTACGTGCTGTTCACATCCAGCTGCCCAACACTACAATAGCAAACAACAATGCAAACCAGCCACAGACTGCACACAACACAGCCAGTGATTTTCATGCAGAGCGCTACGTGGCTTTATCAATATAAAAACCTAAACAGCCTACTTACACTTGGGCTGCCGTTTGTTTCCGGTTCGAAGTGGTGAACCCATGGTTAGTCGTCTGTAACGATGTTCGACAAAAATTGTTGTGATCAGCCTGGGAACTCGCAAGAAATTCCTTTCAGATGGTCTTTCGTTGCTCTGTATGGTCTTCCATCAGGCAACGAGGAACCCAGCGGGAACACACCTTTGAGTACACCAATGTGTGGACGAGCGTGTCAGCACCAACAAGAGAAACGTCCAGTTGAGCAGCGAGGTGTTTGACAGTGATCCGTCGGCCACCTCGAATAAGAGTTTCAGTTCGATGCAACACTGCAGGAGTCAAAGCTGTCTGCGACAGCCCGGAATGCTGGAGATGGATAGGTTTACGCTACCTTGTTACGATCATGACAGGCCCCAGCGACTCACTGTGCTTTTGTTCACTGCAGGTCTCCGTAGACATTCTTCAGGAGCCTATGGATATCTGCGATGCTCTGATTTTCTGTCAAAAGAAACGCAATGACAGCGCTCTGCTTGGAACGGATCTCCGTTACAGACGTTACGCTCAGTGCTTCGACGAGCGATCCAGGCTTCCATCACTCCAAATCGCGAAATCTCCAGTATTATCTGCTTTCGCAGATACCGGCCACCGATCGTGTGGCAAAGTAAGGAACGAGATGCTAACGGAGGACTGTCTATGTCTACAAAGAAATGCAGTTAACAAGTGATGGAACAGTTGTTAGGTTGTATCACAAATAACGCGTGGAAGTAATGGAGCCAAATGATTTCCATTCAAAGTTCAGTTCTGCCAGTATATTATCCACTACCGCCCTGCAGGGCTTAATTCTATACAGCATCCATTATTCACAGACAAGACCTCGCACCCATGGTACTGTCTTTATCTGCTGCATTAGCAGTGTATCGAGCGACGTAAATCTGTAAGTCGCACTCGTCTTACATAACCAACAACGATATCCCATCAACTTGTACCCTAGAATTGTGCAAGATCAACTGGTAGAATCTTCTACGTCGTCAAATCGTTTAAATAGTGCAGTTTACGTGGCTTCATTCTAGATGGACTGCCACAATTATTTGAGACGGATCTCTTATTACCTGCGAGATGACGTAGTTTCAACGTGTCAATGCCTCACCTACCATTCATATTAATGTCCATGAATACCTGACCAACAGACACCCTCACCGTTGGATTGCCAGTGGCCTTGCCTCGTTGAATATATCGGTTCCCGTCAGATAACCGAGTTTAAGTACCGTCGGACATGGCCGGTACTTGTATGAGTAACTGCCTGAGTGTTTTGCACTACTTCTAAATACATACTCTTCGTGCCACCGTATGGTGCATGGCGAAGGATGTCAGGTACCACTAATAGTCACAAAGAGAGCGAGGGAAAAACGACTATCTATATGCCTCCGTGAGAACCCTAATCTCCCATATACTGTCTTTATCTGCTGCATTAGCAGTGTATCGAGCGACGTAAATCTGTAAGTCGCACTCGTCTTACATAACCAACAACGATATCCCATCAACTTGTACCCTAGAATTGTGCAAGATCAACTGGTAGAATCTTCTACGTCGTCAAATCGTTTAAATAGTGCAGTTTACGTGGCTTCATTCTAGATGGACTGCCACGATTATTTGAGACGGATCTCTTATTACCTGCGAGATGACGTAGTTTCAACGTGTCAATGCCTCACCTACCATTCATATTAATGTCCATGAATACCTGACCAACAGACACCCTCACCGTTGGATTGCCAGTGGCCTTGCCTCGTTGAATATATCGGTTCCCGTCAGATAACCGAGTTTAAGTACCGTCGGACATGGCCGGTACTTGTATGAGTAACTGCCTGAGTGTTTTGCACTACTTCTAAATACATACTCTTCGTGCCACCGTATGGTGCATGGCGAAGGATGTCATGTACCACTAATAGTCACAAAGAGAGCGAGGGAAAAACGACTATCTATATGCCTCCGTGAGAACCCTAATCTCTCTGATCTTATCTTCGTAGTCCTTTCGCGAAACGCGTGTTGGCGGCAGTAGAATCGTTCTGCCGTCAGACCAGATGCCTTTTCTCTACATTGTTTCTGTGGTGCTCCCCTAAAAATACTTCGCCTTCTCTCCAAAGATTCCAATTTGAGTTCCCGAAGCATTTCCGTAATACAATAAGGTGACAAAAGTCATGTGATACCTGCGAATATCGTGTCGGACGTCCTTTTGCCCACCGTAGCCCAGAAACTCAACTTGGCTGGGACTTAACAAATCGTTGAAAGTCCCCTGCAGGTATACTGAGCTGTGTTGCCTCTAGAGCCGTCCTTAGTTGTGGAAGTGTCGCCGGTGCAGGATTTTGTGCACGAACTGTCCTCTCGAATATGTTCCACACACGTTCGATAGAATTCTTGTCAAGCGATCAGGGTGGAAAAATGATTCGCTCGAGTTCTACAAAAAGAAAAAAAAAAGTGTCAAATTGCTCTCAGCACTATGAGACTTAGCTTCTGAGGTCGTCAGTCCCCTAGAACTTAGAACTACTTAAACCTAACTAACCTAAGGACATCACACACATCCATGCCCGAGGCAGGATTCGAACCTGCGACCGTAGCGGTCGTGCGGTTCCAGACTGTAGCGCCTAGAACTTCTCGGCCACCCCGGCTGTCTTCTAACAGATCGCGAACACCTGCGGCCTTGTGGCATGGCCTCTTGTCATTCATAAAAATTCCATTGTTGTTTGGGAAAATGAAGTCCATGAATGGCTGCAGATGATCTCCAGGTAGCAAAAAATAGCCATTATTGGCCAATGATTGGTTTAGTGGGACCAAAGGACACAATCCAATCCGTGTAAACACAGGGCACACCATTATGGAGATATTACCATCTTGCACAGTGACTTCTTGACAACTTTGGTTCATGGCTTCGTTGGGTCTGCACCACACTCGAACCCTACCATCAGCTCTTACCAGCTGAAATTGTTGCTCGTCTGACGGGGCTATGGTTTTCCTGTCGTCTAGGGCCCAATCGATATGGCCATGAGCCCAGGAGAGGTGCTGTAGGGGATGTCGTTCTGTTATCAAAGGCTCTCGCTTCGGTCGTCTTCTGCCATAGCCCATTTACGTCGAATTGTGCCCTACTGTCCTAACAGATACTTTCGTCACACGTCCCACACTGATTTGTGCGGTTATTTCAGGCAATGTTACTTGTCTGTTGGCCCTGACAACTCTACACAAAGGCCGCTGCCCTCGGTCGTTAACTGTAGGTTCAAATGGTTCAAATCACTCTAAGCACAATGGGACTTAACATCTGAGGTCATCAGTCCCCTACACTTAGAACTGCTTCAACCTAACTAACCTAAGGACATCACACACATCCGTGCTCGTGACAGGATTCGAACCTGCGATCGTAGTAGCAACGCGGATCCGGACTGAAGTGCCTAGAACCACTCGGTCACAACGGACGGCTCGTTAACTGTAAGCTGTCGGCTATTGCGTTGTCCGTGGTGAGAGATAAAGTCTGAAATTCAGTCTTCTCGGCACACTTCTGATACTGTGGATCTCGGATTACTGAATTCCCTGAAGATTTCCTAAATGACTTTTTCAATGCGTCTAGCTCAAGCTACCATTCTGCCTTCGAAGTCTGTTGATTTCCATCATGCGGCCATAATCACGATGAAAACCTTTTCACATGAATCATATGAATACAAATAACGTCTCCGCCAACGCACTGCCCTTTGTATACAATGTGTACACTATACTACAGCCATCTGTATACATGCATATCGCTATGCTGTATCTTCTGTCACCTCAGTGGACTTGTGCTTTGACCAAATCTACCAGGAAGACATCTAGCAGCTCGCCTCTGAATTGCTTTGATGTCTTCCATTATTCCGACCTGGTGTGATTCCCAAACACTAAAAGTGCACAACAATGGGTCGCACTAATGTAGTATATATGGTTTCGTTTCCAAATGAGCCACACTTTCCGAAAATTCTTACAATAAACCGTAATCGATTATTCACCTTCACTACTACAGTTCAAATGTTCAAATGTGTGTGAAATCTTATGGGACTTAACTGATAAGGTCATCAGTCCCTAATATTACACACTACTTAACCTAAATTATCCTAAGGACAAACACACACACCCATGCCCGAGGGAGGACTCGAACCTCCGCCGGGACCAGCCGCACAGTCCATGACTGCAGCGCCCCTGACCGCTCGGCTAATCCCGTGCGGGACTACTACATTCCTTACATGCTTATTCAACTTCATATTGCTTTGCAATGTTATGCCTAGGTATTTAATCGACATGATTGTGCCAAGCAGCACACTACTTTGCTGTATTCGAACATTATAGGTTTGATTTTCCTACCCACTTGCATTGACTTCGCGCTCTGTTCGCAGATTTCCCTTTGCTTTTCCGACAAAGGGGAGGATGAGTGGTGCCGCACAGTTCCTGACCTTCAGACTTTGTGCTAATGTCCTGCATTAAATAGCTAATTTCTTCGCAATATCTCATGCAGTGACGACATAAGGCACTGTAGACGGTCTAAACATTCATGGTGGTTTCTGTTTGTTCTATATCATGTCTCCCTACCACTTTCGCGCAACGACGCTCTGAGCGTGTTTTTTTAGGGAATTGACTAGTTTGAACCTGGCACCTGTTGCTGGTAAGGAGACGCCAGACCACACATGACATGTAGAATTCAGAAGAGTTCAGTGAGACTAGCGATGATATAACCAGATACTAAATGATCCCAGCGTCAGCTCCACTGCACTCCCTGTAAAAGAATCTTAATACTAACTAAATTTAGTGGAAGGGGTTCAAGGTTTTCCTATTTTTAGTTAGCTGGTAAAATAAAGTCGAAAAAGTAGTTAAGTTTACCATTGGAAATTTTATTCTACTCACAAAACATTGTTTATAAATTGCACTATTGATAGAAGGAAGGGTTTCACTACAGGATGGTAAAAAAAACCAACTGCGTTCAACAAAAATGTGAACGAATATTCCCTGAGTGGGTTTCCAAGTTCTACAATGTATCGAAGGATGACCTATGCCATATCACATCTATAATCTAGGTTTAAATTAAGTTTCACAAAAGAGAAAACTATCAAAATGGTCTACAGTGACCCTCAATTATCTTTAATTTCTTATCTAACTTGTCGTAAATTACAGTGTCTGATGTGGCTTCTCAATAATTATATAACAGAGAAATCATCGCGTTTCAGATTTTTACTTCAAGTGGCAAATGTGAACACCATGAGCTTTAATTTACGATCGACACTAGTATTACGCAAAAAGGGGGTGTAACAGATGAGACTTCTGCAGTTCTGAGTGAAGCCTTGTGCGCTCAAAAATGCGGCATCGCGTGCGTTCATTACCTTGTCGGTGTTTAGGTAGCGTCAGGGCGGCAGCGGCCGGCGCAGCAGCCATCCAGCTCGCCGTCTCGGAACTGACTCTCTTCTCCTAACTTCTCCTTACTACCATTTACCGAAGTTGGTTAAAAAAAATCTGGCTGTGTTTTCATCTGACCAATCACGGTCTCAATGTCAACCTTAAGCTCCGCGTACAAAAATTCTGTCTATCCAATGAAAAACGTTATACTTTTCGTGGTGGGGCAATGTTTTTAAAGTTTTCAACGTAACGGAGACGCGAAAAAGTCTCACGCTAAAACCTGCAGCTGGTGTGGTCCTTTTAGCGTTATCGTAAGATCTATACTGTTCTTCTGGAGGGCTCTCTCTTTTGACATGGGTGGTGCTAACGTAACAGAGACGCGAAAAAGTCTCACGCTAAAACTTGCGGGTGGTGTGGTCTTAGCGGTAGGCGTGCTACGTGGGTGTCCAGTCCGTCCTTTATCGTAGGGCCTTCTAGCTTAACACGGTTCTGCTCTCGGCTTCTGTTCTCGTTTCTCCCCTCGGAACTGCGTCTGTCTCACGGTGGAAAGGTATGACATGCATTTAGACATTCTTGTGTTAGTCTGTGGTATTCCATTTGCTCACTCGTTACTTGTATTACTTTGGTTAATTTAAAGTCACGATTTATTCGGAGCTATGTGACATACTACTGGATTTGCTTATCATGTCAGGGTTTTCATGGAAGGTGTTGGATTTGCTTGACACCTTACAACGGTGATCCGTCCGTCGGATAGGGACGTTAAGATCGGCGGCCGTTTGGAAACGGATGATTCTGCTAGTTATAGTAGTAAAATACTAAAGTCATTATGGTGGTTCTAATGGAGATACGTACAGCTTTTAACGGAATTGGAAAACTCTTAGAGAGAAGACTTCAGCGATATAAAAATTATTGACGTTTTTTTCCAAAATAGCTGTAAGTGCCAGGGCTGGAAGAAACAAGCTCTCCTCCGTAAAATGTCGGAAACTTTTAAAGAGATGTATCCGAATAAGAGTTCTGTACTGCAACGATATTTCGATTGGCATGCGTTCAATAATTTTCAAAGTCAGCTTGTGTTGGAAATCTGATTGTCATTTGCTCTTTACACTTCTAGGAACACCGGTGTTATTACTTCAAAATGATATTTCGTGATTTAGAGAAACTTGCACCGCAGTGAAACTGTACGGCTTAATAGCTCATAAGTCACTGATACACTTTCGCAATTTTATTCCCACTTTTAGAACTTAATATGCTATTTTAGCTACAGCATATTAGTTCATATAGAGTTCAGCTGTCAGCGCTGAAAAATGGGATGAGACACTGGTTGCAATTACGAATGTAACGATTGATTTGTTGACTACATCGTATGCAATTGAAGCGAACCGTGCGTTTATGGAACAATAGCACGCTATCCTCCTGTAACGATTATTGTCAAAACAATGGTATAGCAGAGGCCAGTATGGAACTGTAATGTCATTATGAACCATTTGCATTCATTTACGGCCTGAAACATCGCTTGCTGCGGACGCAAGCTATTAGTGCGATTGTGTGACGTGCAGGTGAGTCTGCGCTCAGCCAGCCGCCACCGACGCCTGCTGCCAGCAGCTCACAAGCTGCTTCATTAACCAGTTTACAACTTCGCAACTGCGTTTAAATTAGGTATGGAGACTCATGCAGCTGGTCTACAGTTATATCAAAATATATACTAGGCGAATAAATATAAAGTGTGGGACAGAGGTGCCTAGTTAGTGTGCTACGTATTAACCTTCGTTCCAGCACATTTCATAGCTTGAGTCCGAAAAGAATGATTGTTTGAACGCCTCTATTTTTATCCTTACGGTCCCTCCAGTACAATATGTGGCGGGGTTAAGAATTTTCCCATAAAGTCGATTCTCGGTATTTTCTGTGTATGTGTCCAAAAGAAGTGCATCGCAATTAATAGGGGAACCCGACACAGGTGAGAAAACAGATACAGCAAAACCGTTCCAGAGAACGTGGTTCGCAAGCGAGTCTTTATGTTAATGTGTGGTTACGAACTGCCGCTGACTTCAGGATGAAATACTGCACACACAAGTGTATTTGAAATACCAACTTTTCTATTAAGTCCACAACTCAGGTTTCAGCTATGGCCTATATTAACAATACATGCGAGGGTTGACTGAAAAGTAATGCCTCCACCTTCGTAACTCTTTAACAGTTGGCAGCATTGGTATGCAGCAGGTACTGGCTTGTTCCGTAGCCTCTTCTCTACAGCTCTAGTTGGCGGGAAGCCTTAGCACTGAACGGTTTTGTTGTGACAGTATGGAACCCTGCGCAGACGGTCGCTCAATGCGATTTAAGCAACGTGCAGTCACTGAATTCTTGACAGCAGAAGGTGTCACCCCAAAGGAGATTAATCAGAGAATGAAAGCAGTTTATGGTGATTGTGTTGATGTGAGTACTGTGCGTCGTTGGGCGAGTAAGTTTAAAGATGTTGAGCCGGGAACATCTGTCCTGCGTGACAAACAATGAGTTGGACGTCCTGTAACAGAAACCACCGAGTTTCACAAGCAAAATGTTGGCAGCTTGATTCAGGACGATCGTCGTATCACTCAGAGAGAAATTTCAAGCACAATAGGCATTTTACAAGAACGTCTGGATCACGTTATTGCTTTGCTTGGCTGTCGGAAGATGGGTACCCCGTATGCTGACTCCTGAAATGAGAGCGCACAGTCTTGAAATTTGCCAGGAACTCCTCTCGCGTTACGAGAATGAAGGTGACGCCTTTCCTCACTCAATTGTGACAGGAGACGAAACGTGGGTACACCATTACGACCCGGAGACGAAACGGCAGTCTATGGAATATCGACACGAAGACTCGTCCCAGAAAAGAAATTCAAGACGTTGCCCCCAGCTGGAAATATCATGGCCACAGTGTTCTGGGACGCAGATGGTTTTAGGCATTTGATTTCCTTGTTGGGGAACAATAATAAATTCCGAGCGTTACATCAGAACGCTGCAGCCGGCCACGGTGGTCTAGCGGTTCTAGGCGCTCAGTCCGGAACCGCGCCACTGCTACGGTCGCAGGTTCGAATCCTGCCTCGGGCATGGATGTGTTGGTGTCCTTAAGTTTGTTAGGTTTAAGTAGTTCTAAGTTCTAGGGGACTTATGACCACAGCAGTTGAGTCCCATAGTGTTCAGAGCCCTTTGAGCCATTTTTTAGAACGCTGCAAACTCTGAAACGACGGCTAACAAGGGTTCGAAAGGAAAAGGAAAATTTTTTCCTGCAGCATGACAATGCCAAATCACACACTTCACGTTCCACCACAGTAGAACTTCACAGACTGAATCTCACCATCGTACGACATTCTCCATACAGTCCAGATTTAGCACTGTCTGACTTCCATATGTCCTCGATGGTGGGAGACGATCTGCGGGGACATCATTACCCTTCTGATGAAAACGTTGAGAGAACTGTGAGACTGTGGTTCCGACTTCAGAAAACTTGTTCACCGTTATGAAAATGTATCCAACTGGCTGTTGTTTATGTGGAAAAGTGAATATTGGTAATTAACGATCACACTCTAAGGATTATTTCTGCGTTTTATTTATTAAAATATTCCCATCCAAACCCAATTAACGAAGATGGAGGATTACGTTTCATTCAACTCTCGTATAAAATTGCTTCAGAATATTGCGTGTTACAATTTTCTGTACACTTCCACCAGTTAAAGGAGATGTTCCACGTGCCGTTCTCTCATTTAGATGCAATACTGCACTTGTATCTGCAGTGAATTACGAATTCTTCCAAACATCCACAGCTCATCCCGTGAATCTTGGCAGAACTGTACCACTGACTGCTTCAGTTCTTTAGCAATATTAATGCGAGTGCTGTACGTTTCGCTTTTGAGATGACCTCAAACAGAAAAATTCATAGGATTGAGATCACGTGGTACTGGAAGCCAATCTACAGGACCTTCTCGAGTTATCCATCTTGGACCATGCTGGCGTATTAGACAACACCTTACGAGAGCGTGCTGAAAGTAATACCTGCAAGTTTCTTATGTGAAAACTCTTAAGACTTTTTAAATAAAACAAACTTATTAACATTCTACCACGTGGATATAATTAGAAGTGCAACTACTCACAGAGGCCCAGTGTGGAATGTAATTATTGTGTGGCACCGAGACTTGATAGATATTGTAATGCGGAACCAATTTATCCTGGAACAAATTAGTTCCAATTTTGGCCACTAGGTGCAAATGCAAGAAAGACGTATAGAAATTTTCTACATATAGTGGATTAAGAACGGGATGCGGGCATTTTATTATTAACTGCCGCTTACACACTTTGATCAGCATGAGCACCAGAAACCTCACGTGATGCTGCATCCGTAAAACGACGTAATCGATAGTTTGTCACAGCATCTGAGCAACCTGTTCCTGTATACTGGCCTTCAGATCAGGCAGAGATTGATCGTGTCCTTGGTAAACGTTTCTTTCAGGTATCCCCGAGGAAGGATGCATTAAGTAGATCTTTCACTAGGCAAGCGAGATGAAGTGTTGCCCCATATTTCATGAAAATAGTGGTTGCTGCACAACTGCGCTCTTGCGAAGCAGTAATCACATGCTGTACGAGGAGAGCAAGCGTCGTAGTACTCCTGACAGGCCCTCTGGGTATAAACTCTTAAAAGAAGAATGGACTGAGGATAAAGGTACTTTTGGATCCACAAAACACTGCCACATACAGTCTCAAATTCGGCAGTTCTATGTATTCACTGAACCCTGTAGCGTAAAAGTGTCTCTCCACTCCACAGAATATTCCCCAGCTACATGTCATCAACTTCGATCCGTGCCATAAATCGAAGACCAAATTCAGAACGCTGCATTGTCGTGATCTTGTACAGGTACCAGTGTACAACTCATTGTAAAACCAAAACTTTCCCTGCTGTTGACCCTGGGATTGACAATTCTCTTGACATTGCATGAGAGCTAGCACTACCCGAGGAACGTGTTGGATAGTCAGATGCAGCAAAAGCGACCTCGCGTTTTAGAATTTCTTTATCATCTTCTTTGAAACGTTTATAAACATCGGGTCTCTTAGACCTCTCAGGCGGCGATACTCACTCAATGTACCACTGTATTTGCTGCCGTTCACATAAAACAATTTCACTAACAGTGCACAGTCTTTGCTCCCTATAGTCATAGTGTTCATTCACGTTGTGGCTTATCATATGACAACATGGATTCATACCATCATACAAACAATGTACAGCATACCTGGTGATCATAATTGGAGCTAATTGTTTTCTGGCGTAAATCGGCTCTGCTCTAACGCATTAGCATATCTACGAAGTTTCGCTACCATACGATAGTTATAACCCACACTGGACCTTCGTGAGTAGCTGAATTTTAATTATAACCAACCGGTACATCTACGTTCCTCATGTCTACATATTTATTTCTCTACACAGTCACCTTTGTGATTAATAAATTTCTCCTATCGATGAGCCAGTTTGTTGATACCGTCGCTGTAGAATGTTTGACGTTGTCGACGGAGTCAGCAACTCACCTCCGCTTACACCGCTTCATCACTATCGGAATGAAGCCCTCGAAGGTGTTCTTTAAATTTTGGAAGAGCTGAGTAGGAATGGGGCCATTTCAGGTCTATATGGGGGATGACAGATGTTGACAGGCGTCCGATTGTTGTAGGTGTTGTCGCAGCACTCTTGTGTGGTCTGGCATTGTCATGATGAAGGAGAGGATGTGCATAGGTGTACGAGCTATTCGAAATCGTGCTTTCAGTTTCCTGAGGGCCTCTCAAACACTGCATATTTCCGTTCCATACAGCCACTTTACACGCTACAATTCGGAACATTTTAGCTGCAGAAGGTTCCAACTTGCGTCAGCGGAACGGAAAGGTAGACTGAGTAATATGCATGACGTTTAATACCTCAACCGATACTGAGAACAGAGTAAGAAATTCCGAGGCATAACTTTTCTTCACGTCCTCATAGGTAAGCAGCAAAATGAACCAGTGGCGCGTCATGCTTCTACTACATTCCCTAAACGTGAGCCAGGGTTGAAATTTGAGCGCAGTCAGATGAGAAAAAATGGAAAGGTTTACATTTGAAATACATTTATAGTAATTATGACAGTCTTTCATACGGAACTCAACCGCGGATCATAACCATACATTCGCAATCATCTTTCACAGGGCTCGTTATCGGGCCCGTATTCCCTGGAACGTTTCAGCTTCTATTACTGTAACTTCGAACTGCGTCTGTTTATGCTGTTGACTATGATATTTCCTATATACAGTCTTGCTTCAAATTCATACCTGTTCAAACTTTTTCAGCGTTTCTCTTATATTCTCCCTCCTAACATAGAAACCCAGGACAATTCGTACCGGGTTCCTCGGTATGTTTTCAATGACTTTCGTTAGTCGAATCTAATGTGGATCCCTCACTCATGGCAAGTTTCCAGTATCCATTTCCTCGAGTGGTACAATTGTTTTAAGCTTTTCTATATTTAGCAACGATTTTGAGGGACGCGTAGCCGTACTTCTGTGTAGTTTAAATTACGTGACTATACAGAATTCACGGTACTGATTTTATTATTTAAAACAATCCAGAATTTTCTAAATCGGGATCTCTTGTCCTATCATCAGATGCCTGTGAGTAGTAAGTCCATTTCTTGGAACGCTGCAAATATCGATAGTGCAGCAGTCATTTAAATCAGACAACATAACGTTATTATCACATTTGTTCAAACTCATTGAGAACAACTGTTCATTACAAAAACCTTTTTTGTTGTTGTAATGAATATTGTTTAATGGCATTTGAATTGTTACTTAGTGGCATTTTCGTACTATTACTATTTTTATATACACTCCTGGAAATGGAAAAAAGAACACATTGACACCGGTGTGTCAGACCCACCATACTTGCTCCGGACACTGCGAGAGGGCTGTATAAGCAATGATCACACGCACGGCACAGCGGACACACCAGGAACCGCGGTGCTGGCCGTCGAATGGCACTAGCTGCGCAGCATTTGTGCACCGCCGCCGTCAGTGTCAGCCAGTTTGCCATGGCATACGGAGCTCCATCGCAGTCTTTAACACTGGTAGCATGCCGCGACAGCGTGGACGTGAACCGTATGTGCAGTTGACGGACTTTGAGCGAGGGCGTATAGTGGGCATGCGGGAGCCCGGGTGGACGTACCGCCGAATTGCTCAACACGTGGGGCGTGAGGTCTCCACAGTACATCGATGTTGTCGCCAGTGGTCGGCGGAAGGTGCACGTGCCCGTCGACCTGGGACCGGACCGCAGCGACGCACGGATGCACGCCAAGACCGTAGGATCCTACGCAGTGCCGTAGGGGACCGCACCGCCACTTCCCAGCTAATTAGGGACACTGTTGCTCCTGGGGTATCGGCGGGGACCATTCGCAACCGTCTCCATGAAGCTGGGCTACGGTCCCGCACACCGTTAGGCCGTCTTCCGCTCACGACCCAACATCGTGCAGCCCGCCTCCAGTGGTGTCGCGACAGGCGTGAATGGAGGGACGAATGGAGACGTGTCGTCTTCAGCGATGAGAGTCGCTTCTGCCTTGGTGCCAATGATGGTCGTATGCGTGTTTGGCGCCGTGCATGTGAGCGCCACAATCAGGACTGCATACGACCGAGGCACACAGGGCCAACACCCGGCATCATGGTGTGGGGAGCGATCTTGTACACTGGCCGTACACCTCTGGTGATCGTCGAGGGGACACTGAATAGTGCACGGTACATCCAAACCGTCATCGAACCCATCGTTCTACCATTCCTAGACCGGCAAGGGAACTTGCTGTTCCAACAGAACAATGCACGTCCGCATGTATCCCGTGCCACCCAACGTGCTCTAGAAGGTGTAAGTCACCTACCCTGGCCAGCAAGATCTCCGGATCTGTCCCCCATTGAGCATGTTTGGGAGTGGATGAAGCGTCGTCTCACGCGGTCTGCACGTCCAGCACGAACGCTGGTCGAAGTGAGGCGCCAGGTGGAAATGGCATGGCAAGCCGTTCCACAGGACTACATCCAGCATCTCTACGATCGTCTCCATGGGAGAATAGCAGCCTGCATTGCTGCGAAAGGTGGATATACACTGTACTAGTGCCGACATTGTGCATGCTCTGTTGCCTGTGTCTATGTGCCTGTGGTTCTGTCAGTGTGATCATGTGATGTATCTGACCCCAGGAATGTGTGAATGAAGTTTCCCCTTCCTGGGACAATGAATTCACGGTTCACGGTGTTCTTATTTCAATTTCCATGAGTGTATTTGACTTCTCAGTTTTAACGTTATATTTACGTAAATCAAGAACGATATACTTCTAACTTCCCACGCCAGATGGTGGGTATATGTTTTTTAAAAACCTGTGTCATACCTCATTTCATGTTATTCATATATTATTCTTTTTCATTGTCTTTTTCTCTTTTACTTGTCCTGCACTCTGACAGCTTATTATCGATCTGTTTTATGTTTTGTAAGTTGGTTTTTTAAAAAACAATACGCCAATGTATTTTAGATGTTTCCTTCCCCATTCGTCTACTGTGTGTTTTACGTTATTTTAAATTTTTAATTACTTCATGATTCACAAATGCACAAAAGTTATTTTGTGTTAATATCTTGCAAAACCAGTAATATTAAGTCTTCACGTGACACATATCACATAGAGGGCGTTCCAAGCCCACTCACACCGTGGTCTGCTGAACAGGTGCATGTAAAGAGCGTCCTCAGTTTATGTGATCTCTCTAAGCTTGTTGATACCAGTGCCTACCAGTTTTAATTGTATATTACAGGTATGTTCCTACCAACTGTTATGTTCATACGCAGGTGTAGTTGTGATTTTCTGTTTTATTCTCTCTGATCTTTAACTTCTAGCACTGAGGATGGTTACTAAGTGACCGAAAATAGATTTTACAGATAATAAAACAAAAAAATACGACCAATGCTGATTCTCCTTCCAATTAACACGATAACTTTTGGTTGGAAAATTATTTCAATAAAACGTCAAGTATCTCTAACACAAGCTTGCCTATTTCTATCCCCAGGAAAGGCATTTTAATACATTTTCCAGAACTAAGATGCATAACTTAGAACTGTGTGCCCTTATTTGGCTCTTCTCACTGGAACGTTTTAAGTGATCACTCAACCTCTATTTTAAGATGTAAAGTGCCACTCTCAGAAGTGCAGCGGATTAAGTTAGTATATCTCTAGTCAAAGCTGCCTCTGTATATAGTCCTCAGTACTGACCAGATTTCGACAGTGTCGAATGCCTTCTATGAAGATCAAATGACATGGACATTATAGTTCGTATATTTTTCTATCATTGTGTGTACTGCTTGGATATGGTCAACAGTAGACTACTGAATCCTAATCTAAATCCCACCTGATCGACTGTCCTATGAAAGTAAAATTTCTGACTCAGGCAGTTCGTAATGATTTTTCTAGCAGCTTGTAAAATATAGAGGAAAGACTAGTAGGCCCGTAATTCTCGATGACTGTGTTGTACCATCTTTTCATCACTCTGAAATCTCCCCTTCTCCGAGACATTTGCTCTATGGCACAACGGAGCAATAAACCCCTATAGAAACGTTGGCGTCTAAGAACATTCCACAGTGCATAAACCCCTTCTCCTGCCTCTGTGACAGAGAATTAATTAGTTATACCTGGTGTAACGGATATAAATGCAAATATTTCTATTGGTGACTGAGGACGGTGTACTGAACAACATTACAACAGTATTTACGTCATTAGTAGACTAATAAATATAGCTATTACAAGTAGTATGTATTTAGTTTCGTTAGTACCTCTACGAATGCATAGCACAGGCAAGCCATTAACGTCTGTTTTGACCTAGATCAAGGTAGAGGCTACTGAAAGGGAATTTTGAATTTGTGATAAAGTCCTATGGGTCCAAACTGCTGAGATCATCGATCCCTAGGCTTGCATACTACTTAATCTAATTTAAACTAACTTACACTAAGGACAAAACACACACCCATGCCAGAAGAAGGACTCGAACCTCCGACGGGGGGAGCCGCGCGAACCGTGGCAAGGCGCCCTAGACCGTATTGAAAGGGGTAAAGCGGTGCGGCACGACTCTTGATAACGAATGTGGAGGTCACTCTTCCACAACTAACAACAAATGAAGGAATATGTCAGGGTTCGCACATACCCCAATAAGCATCGTTTGGCGTACACATATGCTTAGTGTGAAATAACAATCATTTGTAAATTACTGTTTGTGTTATCTACGGCGTACATTACCACAAACAAGAGCAAAAGTGAGTACGGAGATGTAAAAACGTTTAATTGAGAATTTAAAGCTTATCCTGACATTGCCATTGCTTATTCTTGCATTGTTACTTTTAATATGCATAACAATCATGCTAAACAACTAAACAAACGGAAAATAGGAAGACATGGTACATTATACAGAACTTCATTTACGATCCAAACAAAAGAATATTCCACAGTCTGTGGCTCGTAAGACAGTCAGAACACACGAAATTAAGCGTCTTATGAGCTCCGTAAGAGAATAACAACCCTGTCTACGTCATTTCCTTGAAAGCACATGTTCGAAATGGTCTCAGTCAATTTCACGGCATAGCTATATGCGACAATACCACGATGCTCTGACCCGTCTCCATTCTCCAACGTCAGCCCTGAAGGTTGTGGCAGCATCTAGGATTTGTCGTATTAGTGTGGCTTCATCATCGATGACGTGTCTGGAGACGAGATGGTTGACGTGCCCCCAGAAATAAAAATCCAGTGGATCTAAATCGTGGGATGTTGGCAGCCAATACAGACGGCTGCCCTGCCGACATATGTGTTGGAAAACTGGCGGTCTAAATACAGGTGAGACGTTCTGTTGGTATGAGGAGGTGCATCATCGTGCATAAACCACACCACGAGACGTTCTTGAAGTTGAATGTCATCCAGAATCTCTGGCAATGAAGACCGTAATATCTGAAGATAACGAGCGCCTGTCAGCCTCGCAGGCAGCACTAATAGACCTAGCAGCTTATTTTCAGCGATCTCGGCACACATATTGCAAGCAAATGAGGTTTGAAATCTGCCCGGTCGAATGATGTGAGGCTTTGAATCATCCAGTTAACACGATCTTCGGGAATGAAAGCGGTTTCATTTGTTATCAGTACTTCCCGAGGGAACTCTGCTTTGGTTCCAGACTGTTCCAAGAGCCAGGTGGAGAATGTAACTCTTCGTGGGCAATCCGCTTCTTGAACACGCTCTTCAAGCAACGTGCGATGCACAGTCATATGAGATGTTCCCGTATGACGTGCCGAGCTTCTCACACTTTCTGTGTTATCTTCCTCACTTCTTAATGCTTCAGCATCCTGCTGTGGTCCACGACCCTCGCATCGAGCGTGAAGGTGTCCCCTGTTTCGTAGTCGTTGGTGCAACTAGTGTTCTTACATTCAGAACGTTACGAGTTGGGAATCTGAGAAGATAGATCTCCCTTGCCCTTACCGCAAATTGCCTAGCTTCTTCAAAAATTAGGTACATATGAGCTAATTTTACAAAGGTGTATGCCTTCATTAAGTCGGGACTATGTCTGCATGCTTTCTGCAAGGCTAATGGCTATCGACGACTTGGGCAACGGGCTGTTATTGAGGTGTGGACACGAGGAAGCAAAACGGAAAGTCTTTACTGCCCGGCGTCTTTCACTTCGCGGTTCAGGAACGGCCACACAGAAAAAATTAGGTCGTAAATTTTATGATGTATTTGTGGGAAGACAGTTCGACGCAGAGAAAAAGCAACTAGCACACTGATATGTGCACATAAAAAGTTATCATATATAAGAATATCCATACTTATACTAGGTACAGTTTCTATATATGGACCTCCCCGCCGATGACTGGAGCCATGTTTGAAACTGGCGGTGAGCTCTTATGTGCTCATCTGGACCCGTGTGTGAAATTCAGTTCTATATAAGACCGCATTCCAGCGCTGAGTTCGTTGGAGACGGTTGGAGAACGGAACGTGTTCAAATGATTCAAATCGCTCTAAGCACTATGGGACTTAACATCTAAGGTCATCAGTCCCTTAGACTTAGAACTACTTAAGCCTAACTAATCTAAGGACATCACACACATTCATGTCCGAGCCAGGATTGGAACTTGCGACGGTAGCGGTCGCGCGGTTTCAGACGGTAGCGCCTAGAACCGCTCAGCCCCTCCGGCCGTCATGTAGTGTGTTTTTTCAAAGTTTAGTGACAAATAATTGGCTGGGAACCAGTGATTAATGTCCACACATAGCTGTCTTTCTAAGACTACACTTAATTTTCTATTTATTGCAATGTTTGTATCATCGGCAAACAAAACGAACTTAGCATCTGGTAATGTTACTGATGAAAGGTCATTGATACACACAAGAAAATGTAAGGGCCCTAAAATGGAACCTTAGGGGACCCCGCATGTAATTATTTCCCAGTTGGATGATGCCTGATAGCTTAATACCTTTCTCTTTCCTAATAAAACCCTTTGTTTCCTGCCAGAGATATAGGATTTGAACCATTTTGCAGCATTTCCTGTTACTCCATAATATTCTAATTTACTTAAAAGGATATTGTGATTTACACAGTCAAACGCCTTTGACAGATCACAAAATATACCAGTTGCCTGAAATTTTTTGTCTAATGAATTAAGGATATTTTCACTGTAAGTGTAGGTAGCCTTCTCAATATCAGAACCCTTTAGAAATCCGAACTGCGACTTTGACGAAATGTTATTTGAGATAAGTGAGATAAGATGTTTATAAAGCCGATTCTACATTAGTTTTTCTAAAATTTTTGAGAATGCTGGCAAAAGTGAAATTGGACGGAAATTTGACGCTATTTCTTTATGTCCCTTCTTAAACAGTGGCTTAACTTCAGCATATTTCAACCATTCAGGAAATATTCCACTGATAAACGACTGGTTACCCCTGATAGCTTAATATGTTACTGTTGTGTATATAGTTTCGCGTAGTCAGCGCTTACACAGCTTTCCCACTAAAGCGCGCCCCGCTAAGCACAACAGCGTAGGCGCAGCGCTCGCCCGTCTCCGCACTACGAGATGGCGCTGTCATAGGGACGGACCAAATTCTGCTTCCGCCGATCCGCGTATTAATATGTAACGCAGCCAATGAGATTGCTGCTAACATAGAACCTTTTCTGCACTCGAATCACACTCGCTCAGTGATACCTGAATGCTCGAGGTATTATAACGAGTGTACAGACCTCCGATTAGTCAGTCTGCATTAGTCTGTAGTCAAGTTTAAGTCTGCGCCTAATAAGATTATCATATTCCTGTACATAGCCATGAAGATAAATGTATAGACACTTTGTCAAGTATCAGAGATGTGTGAGAATAAGATTAACGTACCAAGACCAAAGGAACTTCAGATTACCATTTGTAAACAGCATCCAGAATCAAGTTACATAATGTCTATATTATTTATTATTTTAATAAATTTGTGTGAAAATTAATCAAGTTGTGATTAAAGTTGGTCACCGTCAATCTGCTACTCTAAGCGTGCAAGTGGCATTTCTGTCGTGTGACCTAACGGCAGAACATAAACACGCCCTGATAAGACCACGAGACACGTTGCTGACACTCGCCTACTTCGCTAGAGCGACAAGTCAAATAATCTGATGGTGTGTGTACCGAAGGTCTTACAGTACGCACACCACAGTTAATTAACTCAGGATCACATTCTTTAATTAACTTTTTCGATATTTCATCGTACCCACTAGATGTTTCTGATTTTAAAAATTTTATGATGGACATTATTTCTGCTGGTGTAGTGAGGGTCAAATTCATATAATGGGAGTTACTTGAAATGTCTGGTCTGAGGTATTCCATAGCAGGATCTACAGAACCTGACAATCCCATCTTTTCAATAACAGTTACAAAATGTTCGTTAAAAAGTTCTGCAACACTATAAACATCTGTCACCAATGTATCATTTACTGTTAATGTTATTTGTCCCTCTTCATGTCTGGTTCTACCGGTCTCCTCCTTCACAATATCCCATATTGTCTTTATTTGGTTATCTGATATGACTATATTTTCCTTGTAATATATTTGCTTTGACGTTCGTATTACAGTCTTTAATATTTTGCAGTATTTCTTGTACTGTGCTAGAGTATCAACATCAGAACTGTTTCGAATTGACAGATACAGTTTTCCTTCTGTTGTACAAGATACCCCTATTCCTTGAGTAATACATAACTTCTTTGCAGACTTCGCTCTAACCTTGATTATTTTTGGGAGAAAACAGTGTTCAAATAAGGTAAGCAATTTATTAGCAAAATTGTTATGTTTTTCATTCATGCCCTGAACACTGTAAACCGAGCGAGGTAGCGTAGTGGTTAAACACTGGACTCGCATTCGGGAGGACGACGGTTCAATCCCGCGTCCAGCCATCCTGATTTAGGTTTTCCGTGATTTCCCTAAATCGCTCCAGGCAAATGCCGGGATGGTTCCTTTCAAAGGGCACGGGCGACTTCCTTCCCCGTCCTTCCCTAATCCGATGAGACCGATGACCTCGCTGTCTGGTCTCCTTCCCCAAAAACAACCCCAACCCCAACCCAACACTGTAAACATCAGTTCAGTGAATGTATGTGTGTATGTTAATTCAGTGCAGAGGCTTAAGAAAACTAACTTCTCTTCCTGGTCGCTTTAAGATAAACTCTATACGAGAGACATAGGGAGAGCGATGCTGCATATCAGGTTAATCATGAAAACTAAAAATACAAATAAAGAAACCGTAAAATTTTTTAGACTGGACATTTACGGGAAAGTAAATTGGGAATGTGGTTGTGATATCACAAACAAGTTTTACTATATTCCGTGTTTGATGCTTGCTAGAGAAAATGCTCGGGGCGAAACGGCTTTGAAACTAAGAGCGTTAACAATGTCGGACCTCTATTACAGAAGATAAAGGAACACTAGCGGTCTAAATCACATATGACTGTACAGATACAACACAATCTTTTAGGGACACAGGATATTAGAAAAAAACTGTGCAGTGCTTACTGGCAGTCAGTTGAAAGACACAATGAACAGATTGGCAAAAATCATTAGTAGTCTCTGAACTTGTGGGCTGTATTAAATTTTGTGAAGGTTTTGACCTCGCACTTCATGGAAATGATGAATGCAGTGATTCATCAAATCCAGGAATTTTTGGCGATATTACAACTTTCGTTACTGAACTTGATACAAAGGCACTTCTGAACATATTAGAAATGATCCATTTTCCTGTGTGCTGGAGGGTTATCGTTATCGGTGTAAGAACGGAAACTGCTGCAGGTGATTTTATGTCATTCCAGATCAGACTGAAAGAACGTTTTAAAGATATTTCGTTCCTTATTGTGCCCATAAGTTAAATCTGATTGCCCAATCAACGAGTCCGAATACGGGCGTTGGCATCTTTTGCTGACCTATTCGACTTTTCCAGTTTTTTTCAGTTTTTCGTAGCGAACAGCAATGCTAACTGACACAAAGTCCCTCATGTTTCCCACACGAGCTGATCACCCATTGAATTTACAGCAAATGGTACAACATTTTAAAAGATCCATCCAGAATATCCGAGGTAGCATCACAGACACGATTCGAACGTGCAGATAGCTGCTGTGTCCTGCAAAAGAGACAGACAGGAAAATGAAATTTCAAAAACTGTTGCCGCAAAAGTTTTTGATCGCTTAGATTTAACAAGGCATCTCGTTGCTCCAGCTTTATTTCGTTCTGAAAAGTTTATTTCGTGCTGTACAGCTCTTGCGAAATATATATAAATAAGCTGAGAACGGAGCTTCAAATACTATTCACGAGGAATGAGTTTAGAACTCTCACAGGTGCTGCTCCACTTCGGCAGCTTCTGCTCGCAAATAATTTGCAGTAGTCTTTTAGAGAAGCAGTCGAACTCCTGAAGTTATTGTTAACACACCGACGACAGCGTCTGAGGCGGAGCGACCTTTCTCTGCCCTGAAGAGAATAAAAACTTTTCAGCGAAGTACAATGGAAAGATAGGCTAATAGAACCAGCAGCGCTCTCCATCGGGGCTGACTCTGTACGCAGCACTGTAGACTTCATTGATGCGTCACTGTCAGATCTTATGCTTTTAAGGAGAGGAGATATTATTTTTCAGACAAACATTCATCTCAAGGTAAGCGTATTTTTGCATAGCAATTATTTATTATTTAGTATTAGAATTTTATGCTGGTTATTCGGAACTTTTCAGTCCATCATCCAGTGAATTCCTTGAAAAAACTTCACGAAAACTCACTGCATTTATTTAATAGAATTAGGAGTGCTTCTTCGTCTTTCCTTCTGTTTCAAACATCTCGTTCGTCATATGATCTTCTCCTGGCGCCTTACAGTTCTTGAGTTGTTTCAGAGCTATTTCTACTTCATTTTTATCGATAAGTTTCAGTTGTTCCCATCCCACATTTCTAACAAACTTTCAAGATTCATCATGCAGGATTTGGCTTGTCAGTGATCGACTGTAGAATTTCAAATGGAAGTCCTCAACAGTGTTCATAATTTTATCAATTCCAGTAACAACTTTCGTTCAGTCATTCCCAATGTTGTGGATGACAAGCTTCCCTTTTGATAGACTCGAATGAAGGATTCTCCTGTTCACATTGATTTTGATGGTATTCTCGGTCAGTCTTGTGTTTTCGTTCACTGGTCTCTTCTGATCGCCTTCGTTACGATTTTGATGAGGTTTCCGTATTTGGGTGAGTCTCTGTTAGTGTTTGGCATTCTATATCTTGTTCTGTGTTGAGGCTTAATCTCGGATAATTTTGTTTTTGGAGTGCAGTGACATTCTTTACTACTGTTCGAATACTGGTGGTAATTTCTGTCGATAGTTCGTTCAGTTCCATTCTTATTAATTATTATGTAGGTAGTTTCGTCGCTATGAATTGCTCGAACGCACTTCTTGTATTCTTCAGCTCATTTATTTTAGGTCGGAACTTCCCTTTCATCAGACATTTTCCTTCAAGATGAGTGATAATAGGGATCATCTGAACACATTCGGTTGTTCGATGTGAGGATCTAATCTATATCATTCTTAAGTGTGCCGGCAGAGCTTCTCGTGGTCCGCTTCCTGTTTCGGATTTTTCCATGGAATATTAAGGTTCATTATTAGGAAAAGTCATAATTTGTCCTCTCTAATGTTGCATTGAAAGTCCAAAATTTCCAGTGAAGCGATGATCTTCTGTGGACTTCATTGTAATCTTGGCATTACAATCGCTAAGTATGGAAGACAATGTGATGGTTTTGGCTGCTGCCAGATCTTCATAGAACTATTATAGTAGCTTGTTAGATGAGGTGAAGTAGGTGCATTAGACAAATGATTTGAAGCGTAATCTTAACTTTAAATTGAAGAATCACGTAGATCACTCTGAAATGGAAATGCTCTTGGTGACAGGATGTTCCATCTTGTTGGGAATTAGCACAGCTACTCCACCAATATGCGAATTTTCGTTCCAGTTATTCCAAAATTGGACGTCCCCAGACTTGAAGATAGCAGTTAATATGATTACAATTTCAGAAAAATTACATAATTCAATGAAGAGAAAGAGCTTCACAAACTGAGCAAGTCAATAACACATTGGTCCAACTCTCACCCTTAAGTAAGCAGTTATTGAGATTGCCATTGATTGGTAGGGTATCCTGCCAAATTTTATCCAATTGGCACGTTAGATCTTCAAAATCCCTTGCTTGTTGGAGGGCCCTGCTCGTAACCATAGCTTAAAGCTGATCAAAACAGGAAACAATGTTTCTGGATTAGAAGCGGCAGGATGTTTTGACAAACAATTTTTTACTATTTGTAACACATACACTTGGCCACAGTGATTACCGAAAATACCTTTCACCAACACACGGTACTAGCCGTACAACAGAAATCTCTAGCCGTACAACACTCTTAGTTCAAATGGTTCAGAGGCCCTGAGCACTATGGAACTTAACTTCTGAGGTCATCAGTCCCCTAGAACTTAGAACTACTTAAACCTTACTAACCTAAGGACATCACACACATCCATGCCAGAGGCAGGATTCGAACCTGCGACCGTATCGGTCGCGCGGCTCCAGACTGTAGTGCCTAGAACCGCTCGGCCAACCCGGCCGGCAACACTCTTAGTGTTCAGCTAATTCTTTACATTAAAATTTAAAATTTACAACCCAAATTTGAAATTTAAAAAATTTGAAACAGGCAGTATTAAAGAAAAAATTGAGCCTCTTGTGAAATTAAATTACTGCTTGCTCCAGATCCTCAAGAATGTCTTCTTAAAAATTCAATTTAATAATAACAACGGAAGCACACCAAAGTACAAGCATAAGCATCAACATGACGAGGCCAATAAAATGCAATTTTAAGAACTAAGCCTTTTGCAGGATTAAATTAGGGCCTCGAGAACGACTTCAGAAAATTTTAAATATGGTATTGAACAGAGCAAGCATACCAAATTCTAAACATTAATTTTCAGCCTCTGACAACTATGGTCGAGCTCATCCAGCATTACATTTGAAACTAGCATGGCTGTAGCCGTAGACTATGATTAAGGAACGTTTAATATACCAAAATTTTCAGGAGACACTTCTTATTGGCAACCTAACCTCATTGAATACTCGTTACTGGCCGAGCAGTTAAGTGACCCACCTTAGACAAACAGCTGTAGAAATGAGGGAGTTACTAGAACCCTAGCTCCAATACTTAATAAAAAGGTGGGACGGCTTGCGTGATCGGCATCATTCAAGATTAAGCAGAATACTAAATCACATTAAACCATCAAAAACAATACAGTTAGGCAACCGAACGTTGTCGTTATTACAATACTAACAGACAACTGTTTGCGTGCCTTGTTCACAGATAGGAATGGCACTGGCCTCGCGCACACCACTTCGCCAGGAAACGCTTTACTCCTTGTATACAATATACCAAAAATATATGATTCGTTGGCTTGCCAAAACACTTCTCTTAACATGTACATTTTGCTATTAAACACGCTATATTGCTTCTCATCACAAGGCTCAACGAACAAACGGGCATAGAAATAATTGCCCCACTACATGCCTTATGGTCTCCAAAGCGAGACACAGGGTCTTGACAATTTCAGACGCATGAGGGTACCACAAGATTTAAACATTAACATAGTGATGAATATTACACCACCTTTTTTTCTTTTTAAAGGTCCTTGGAAGTAAATTTCAGGTACGAACCCATTCTCACGTTGTCCATCACGCCGCCAAACACTGGCACGCCAACAAACAGCTCGCTTCCGCCCTTGCTGCCCGTCCCCCCCACAGCTGTCTGCACGCCGACGGCTCAGCGCTCGTTCACGTGGTCACCGACTTCCTCCAGGCCACCATCTCCCAACCGCGGCCGTTCACAACAAAATCATGCGGCTGCCGCTGTGCGCACGACCACTGGTTCGAGACAAGGGAAATCGATACGTGGAAGTCGACTCGAAGGTCGATGGGCAAGCATGTTACAGGCCGACTGACTGCTCTGAGTTCGACGTTGTGGACTTACCACCACCGAGCCTACTTGCACTCGCTGCTAGTCTCCTGTCCTGGAGGGCCCTATTCCACTCCGAGGTAGTGCAGCCATCCAGCCGTCTTCGTCTGTGTGGGCATACTGTCGCTGTCCGCCTCTGTCTGCAAGGGCAGGCACGACAGATGAGACCTGTCTTCCCCTTTGGGGTCTACAGTGGGATTCGCAGCCTGTGCTATGTCGCTGAACATGAAGCCACAGGCACCCCACCGAGCGCTGGCGTCACCATAGACTGTCGGAAGCGCATACCGCCTGCGTAACTGAGTGCCTCCGGACTACGTGTCCTTAGCAGACGCCCTAGAGGTTGTTGCCACCTCAGAAAGTTGTTACGATTGTTGTAGTGTGTTCACTAATGAAATGTATGTTAAATCAACAATTTTATCTTGACGACATGTCGGCCTGCAATTAGACAACCACTCACCTCCCCACTGCTACCTTACTAAGATTGGTGAACTACCAACTCTTGACGCTACCAACCCAGTTCCACCAGACCCGAAAATCGTATATACGGCTAAGGGTAGTGTAGGCAGTTTCTTTAGCAGATCTGCTGAATGTACTAAGTGTTCTGCCAATAAAACACGGTCTGTGCTTCGCATTCCCCTCAATATTATCTGTGTGATTGTACTAATTTTTGCGTCTACATACATACGCCGCAGGCCACCGTGTGGTGCGTGGCGGGGAGTAAATTGTCCCACTGCTAGTAATTTGCTTTCCTGTCCCACTCGCAACCTGATCGAGAGAAAACGATTGTCTATATGCCTCCGTTACGAACACCAGTTTCCCTTATCTTCGTGGTCCGTACACAAAATGTATGTTGGCTGCAGTAGAACGAATCTCGCTGCAGTCAGTTTCTAGTGCCGATTGTTTAAATTTTCTCAATAGTGTTCCGCGAAAAGAACGTTATCTTTCCTCCAGGGATTTCTCGAAGCATCATCTGTGACACTCGCGTGTTGAACGAACCTACCGGTCTCAAATCTAGCAGCCCACCTCTGAATTGCTTCGATGTCTTTCTCTAATTAAACATGGTTGAGATCGCAAACACTCGAGCAGTTCTCAAGTATGGATAGCACTAACGTTTTGTACGCGGCCTCCTTTAAAAATGAACCACGTTTGCCTAAAAATTCTCGCAATAAACCGATGTTGATCATACGCCTTCCCTACTACAGTCCATGTTAAGTTGTCCCTGATTGTAATTCCTCGGTATTTAGTTGAAATGGCAACCTTTAGATATGTGTATTTTTTCGTGTAAGTGAAATGTAGCTGACTACTTTTAGTACTCTCGTGGATGTCCTCATACTTTTCATTATTCAGAGTTCATTACCACTTTTCGCACCATATAGATATCTTCCCCAAATCATTTTGTAATTAGTTTCGATTTTCTCATGACGTTACTAAACGGTGAATGACAGAATTTCCTGCAATCAGTCTAAGGGAGCTGCGGAGATCGTCTCTGAAATGGCTGATATTGATAAGGAACAGGAGATCGTCCATAATACTTTCCCTGGGGAACGCCAAATGTCACTTCTGTTTAACTCGATGACTTTTTGTTTTGCAGTCCCTTGCGAGGAACGGTGTGGAATGCCTTCTGGATATTTAGGAAAATGCAATAAATCTGACTCCTCGAGCCGATAGCACTCATTACTTCGTGTGAATAAAGTGCTAGTTGTGTTTCACAAGAAACATATTTTCTGAATCTTTATTGTTAATATATTTTATCCTCGACGGGGCACCATAATTTAAGACGATTTAGTTATCTTCGTCAATATTCTCCGCTATCACTTTTCTGACGCTTATTTCTTTGTTTGAGCTCTGAGAAGGGTGATGACCTTTAAAATCACCTTATATTATCTTCGAATGCGCCACCGACTTAAACAACATACTCAGTTGTTGTTTTGTTGTTGTCTGCCTTTGCTATTTGTAAACCAACGTTACATTTACTTCATTTCCTATCATATATAATGTAGCTGCAGCGGCTTGAAGTGGTATCTCTTTTCTTTCACCTCTTCGAATTTTCTACAGGATTATGGCTATCGTATATGTCGGCTCGAATTACTATGGTCAGCCAGAACACTATAACCACTCACTTGCTACCGATATAAGTCCGTCCAGATGTAGCAGCGTCACCTGGCGAGGAATGACTGCTAGTCAGACACACGCGCGAAGCACGTGGCATCAGTGAGCGTACTGTCCGTGTGCAGAATGGGGAAGGCGCGCGATCTGTCTGAGTCTGACCGAGCGAATATTGTGATGGCCCTGAGGCTCGGCACAAGCATTTCGGACACTGCGCGACTTATCGGGTGTTCGAGGAGTGCTGTGATGAGTGTTTTCAACGATTGGCGAAACCAAAGTGATTCAACACGTGGCGAGACCAAGGTGAAACCACGTCCTGACGTTGTAGGATTGGACAGCCACCCCTCATTTCAGATGTCGGACGTCACAGGCTGGGCAAATTGGTAAAACAGGACGGGAGGCGAACTCTGGCGAAACTAACATCAGACACTAGTGCTGGGCAGAGAACAAGTGTGCCTGAACGCACTGTGTATCGAACAGTCCTAACGATGAGCCTTCACAGACGACGACCCACGCATGAGCCGATGTTAACACCAGAACAGCGGCAACTACGACTGGCATGGGCACGTAACCATCGACACAGGACGTTGGCGCAGTGGCAGAACGTTGCATGTCCTGATGAACTGTGATACCTTCTTCATCATGCCGATGGGACCGTGCGAATCCGTTGCCTTACAGGGGAACAGCTCCTTGACACCTGTACTGTGGGACGGAGACAAGCTGGCGGCGGCAACATTATGCTCTGGGGAACATTAACGTGGGCATCCACAGGTCCAATAGCCGCGCGGGATTAGCCGCGGTCTAAGGCGCTGCAGTCATGGACTGTGTGGCTGGTCCCGGCGGAGGTTCGAGTCCTCCCTCGGGCATGGGTGTGTGTGTTTGTGCTTAGGATCATTTAGGTTAAGTAGTGTGTAAGCTTAGGGACTGATGACCTTAGCAGTTAAGTCCCATAAGATTTCACACACATTTTTGAACAGGTCCAATAGAGCTTGTGCATGGCACCAAGATTGCCAAGGAGTATCATACACTGGTTGCAGAACAGGTACACCCGTTCACGACGATCATGTTTCCCGACGGCAGTGCATTTTTCATCAAGATAATGAATAATGTCCCAAGACCAGGAGTGTGATACAGTGATTCGAGGAACACAGTGGAGAGTTCCAGTTGATGTGCTGCCCCCTCCCCCACCCCCTCCCCAACTCATCAGATCTGAACCCCATCTAACACATCTGGGATGTGATATAAAATGGCGTCAGAGCTCATCGCCCCCCCCCCCCCCCCCGGAATTTACGGGAATTAGCTGACTTGTGTTTGCAGATGTGGTACGAACTCCCTTCAGCGACTTACCGAGGCTTCATTGCTTTCATGCCACGACACGTCGCCGCTGTTAGCCGTGCCAAAGGTGGAGTACTGGCTATTGGGCAGCTACTCATAATGATCTGGCTGATCAGTGTAAACCATACCAAGGAAACTGAAATGGATCATTCGGCAGCAACTGTACTTCAGATATGGCACTTATTGATATCTAATTGGAGAGTGAAAAAAGTAGGAGGTTGTGTTTGTTAGTTGTAATGAAAGGGGCATCCCAGTGTACTTTATTCTTAACATATCCTGCTGATGTTGAGACCCAGATTCTGTAGGGATTCTGCGACGAATTCTTTTATGTTGTTAGTTATCAGTTATCTGTCTTAGTACATTTATTAAGATATTATAAATTGCTTCGATTAAGTCGTTCTGAATAACTGGACCCTCCTGAAGCCTATTTGGCTGCAGTGGGCATGGTTTTTTTTCACTGGATTTGTGTGAATTCCGTATGGCATCCGTAATGTATGTATTATCTGGAAGCGAATGCGCTTTTTGTTATGTATTTCTCTGCTGCACCACTGCTATATCCACCTGTGCCCAATTACATTCTTTATTTCCTCTTGAATTGTTTAAAATTTGATGCCTTTCTCTGGTATGTGTAGTCGACACTGGTGAAACCCGTGATGTCCTGCTGACTTACGGAAGAATTGTTCCTTTCATTTAGTGGTTTCTAAGTTTTCGTATGTATCAGGAAACTAGCTGTACGAGGCTGAGAGCGTAGAAATGTCTGGCAAGCCGCCAAGTTTCCTGTGACAACGCCTGTCTACGTTACGAAATTTCCTTGTGAGGCTGTTGTTGTTGTTGTGGTCTTCAGTCCTGAGACTGGTTTGATGCAGCTCTCCATGCTACTCTATACTGTGCAAGTTTCTTCATCTCCCTGTACCTACTGCAACCTACATCCTTCTGAATCTGCATAGTATATTCATCTCGTGGTCTCCCTCTACGATTTTTACCCTCCACACTGCACTCCAGTACGAAATTGGTGATCCTTTGATGCCTCAGAACATGTCCTACCAACCGATCCCTTCTTCAGGTCATGTTGTGCCAAAAACTACTCTTCTCCCCAATCCGATTCAATACTTCCTCATTAGTTATGTGATCTACCCATCTAATCTTCAGCATTCATCTGTAGCACCACATTTCGAAAGCTTCTATTCTCTTCTTGTCAAAACTATTTATCGTCCATGATTCACTTCCATACATGGCTACACTCCATACAAATACTTTCAGAAACGACTTCCTGACATTTAAATCTATACTCGATATTAACAAATTTCTCTTCTTCAGAATAGCTTTCTTTGCCATTGCCAGTCTACCTTTTATATTCTCTCTACTTCGACCATCATCAGTTATTTTGCACCCCAAGTAGCAAAACTCGTTTACTACTTTAAGTGTCTCATTTCCTAATCTAATTCCCTCAGCATCACCCGACTTAATTCGACTACATTCCATTATCCTCGTTTTGCTTTTGTTGATGTTCATCTTATATCCTCCTTTCAAGACACTATCCATTCCGTTCAACTGCTCTTCCAAGTCCTTTGCTGTCTCTGACAGAATTACTGTCATCGGCGAACCTCAAAGTTTTTATTTCTTCTCCATGGATTTTAATACCTACTCCGAATTTTTCTTTTGTTTCCTTCACTGCTTTCTCAATATACAGATTTAATAACACGGGGACAGACTACAACCCTGTCTCACTCCTTTCCCAACCACTGCTTCCCTTTCATGTCCCTCGACTCTTATAACTGTCATCTGGTTTCTGTACAAATTGTAAATAGCCTTTCGCTCCCTGTATTTTACCCCTGCCACCTTTAGAATTTGAAAGAGAGTATTCCAGTCAACACTGTCAAAAGCTTTCTCTAAGTCTACAAATGCTAGAAACGTAGGTTTGCCCTTCCTTAATCTAGCTTCTAAGATAAGTCGTAGGGTCAGTATTGCCTCACGTGTTCCAACATTTCTACGGAATCCGAACTGATCTTCCCCGAGGTCGGCTTCTACTAGTTTTCCCATTCGTCTGTAAAGAATTCGCGTTAGTATTTTGCAGCTGTGACTTATTAAACTGATAGTACGGTAATTTTCACATCTGTCAACACCTGCTTTCTTTGGGATTGGAATTATTATATTCTTCTTGAAGTCTGAGGGTATTTCGCCTGTCTCATACATCTTGCTCACCAGATGGTAGAGTTTTGTCAGGACTGGCTCTCCCAAGGCTGTCAGTAGTTCCAATGGCATGTTGTCTACTCCCTGGGCCTTGTTTCGACTCAGGTCTTACAGTGCTCTGTCAAACTCTTCACGCAGTATCGTATCTCCCATTTCATCTTCATCTACATCCTCTTCCATTTCCATAATATTGTCCTCAAATACATCGCCCTTGTATAGACCCTTTATATACTCCTTCCACCTTTCTGCTTTCCCTTCTTCGCTTAGAACTGGGTTTCTATCTGAGCTCTTAATATTCATACAAGTCGTCCTCTTTTCTCCAAAGGTCTCTTTAATTTTTCTGTAGGCAGTATCTATCTTACCTCTAGTGAGATATGCTTCTACATCCTTACATTTGTCCTCTAGCCATCCCTGCTTAGCCATTTTGCACTTCTTGTCGAACTCATTTTTGAGACGTCTGTATTCCTTTTTGCCTGCTTCATTTACTGCATTTTTATATTTTCTCCTTTCATCAATTACATTCAATATTTCTTCTGTTACCCAAGGATTTCTACTAGCCCTCGTCTTTTTACCTACTTGATCCTCTGCTGCCTTCACTACTTCATCCCTCAAAGCTACCCATGCTTCTTCTACTGTATTTCTTTCCCCCATTCCTGTCAATTGCTCCCTTTTACTCTCCCTGAAACTATGTACAACCTCTGTTTCTTTTAGTTTATCCAGGTCCCATCTCCTTAAATTCCCACCTTTTTGTAGTTTCTTCACTTTTAATCTACAAGTCATAACCAATAGATTGTGGTCAGAGTCCACATCTTCCCCTGGAAATGTCTTACAATTTAAAACCTGGTTCCTAAATCTCTGTCGTACCATTATATAATCTATCTGAAACCTGTCAGTATCTCCAGGCTTCTTCCATGTATACAGCCTTCTTTTATGATTCTTAAACCAAGTGTTAGCTATGATTAAGTTGTGCTCTGTGCAAAATTCTACTAGGCGGCTTCCTCTTTCATTTCTTTGCCCCAGTCCATATTCACCTACTACGTTTCCTTCTCTCCCTTTTCCTACTACCGAATTCCAGTCACCCATGACTATTAAATTTTCGTCACCCTTCACTATCTGAATAATTTCTTTTATCTGATCACACATTTCTTCAATTTCTTCGTCATCTGCAGAGCTAGTTGGCATATAAACTTGTACTGCTGTAGTAGGTGTAGCTTCGTATCTATCTTGGCCCCAATACTGCCTTCATTATGCTGTTTGTAGTAGCTTACCCGCATTCCTATTTTCCTATTTATTATTAAACCTACTCCTGCATTACCGCTATTTGATTTTGTGTTTATAACCATGTAGTCACCAGACCAGAAGTCTTGTTCCTGCTGCCACCGAACTTCACTAATTCCCACTATATCTAACTGTAACCTATCCATTTCCTTTTTTAAATTTTCTAACCTATCTGCCCGGTTAAGGGATCTGACATTCCACGCTCCGATCCGTAGAACGCCAGTTTTCTTTCTCCTGATAACGACATCCTCTTGAGTAGTCCCCGCCCGGAGATCCGAATGGGGGAGTATTTTACCTCCGGAATATTTTACCCAAGAGGACGCCATCATCATTTAATCATACAGTAAAGTTGCATGCCCTCAGGAAAAATTACGGCCGTAGTTTCCCCTTGCTTTCAGCCGTTCGCAGTACCAGCACAGCAAGGCTGTTTTGGTTATTGTTACAAGGCCAGATCAGTCAATCATCCAGACTGTTGCCCCTGCAACTACTGAAAAGGCTGCTGCCCCTTTTCAGGAACCACACGTTTGTCTGGCCTCTCAACAGATACCTCTCCGTTGTGGTTGCACCTATCCGTATCGCTGAGGCACGCAAGCCTCCCCACCAACGGCAAGGTCCATGGTTCATGGGGAGAGGGTGAGGCTGCTTGCCAGTTTGTTGTACCTTATATTGCCACGCACTGGTTAATTTTCCACTTTTGGAAGTACTCTGGAAACTCTATAGAATTTTGCGGATGCCTTCCTGAGCAGCTTACACAAAAGGAAGGCGTTTGTTTGCCATCCTCCTGAATGTCGCGTAGCTCAGAGCAGTGAGAGCAGTGTTTCATGCTGCGATGTTGTTTATTAGGCTGACTGTAGCGTAGGCAATTACAGCATTACAGCCCAATGTCAAGTATGCTTCAGCATAACAGTGCATACCATGTACAGCAGTGGAAATCAGCATAAAGGTAGGGTTCCACGAAGGTAATAGTACAATGTCTGAATCACACATGTACCGAATTTGCTATGAAAGTTGTAGATACATATAAGACACCAATCATGACGGAATTACAAAGTTTCTTTCATAATGCGAGTAACAAAATAAGGCGTTTGCATTTCCTGAATGAAAACTGGTATAAAAATCCTCACTGTCCTGTTGTGTTAATGCATTTTTAGTAGTTCGTCTAACCGTTCTTCCTAATTACCTCAAAAACTCTTGGGCTTTCATTTTCTTGGGATCTGTAGTTCTTGCAGTGAAATTGTCGCCCAATCTTCTCGTATCGTTCTTTCCGGCTCACATACGGCCTCAGATTGCCTTCCCTTGCGATAAACGTGCCTTGCACGCCTTCCGCAAAGGTTTTCCACGGGGTTCAAATCCGGGCTGCGATGCCATTTAATTGCGTTTATCACTATAATGGATGGTGCATAAATATTCCAACGGACAATGTTAATTTTCGTGCAAATATGCATGCCTTTAAACTGTTTTTCACTACTGTGTACACACAAAGTTGCAAGACACACTCGCCGCGGTGTCTCCATAATCTGTCAAATTTCATTGACTAATTAAATATTTCGCTTGACTTGGAATACTCGATATTGGTCTCGGATAATATCCATTATATCTTGTTCTCACAACATTCTTTACATCATTTATTATTCCCTGTTGTCTGCTAAGGAGATCTGGAATGTACACTGCAGGAGCCTCATGCGCGAAAGAAGCATTTTGAACCCTATAATTAGCAGCTACTACTATAAAATATTTCAGAAGAGATCCATAACATATCATTGAGCACCCATTCGTTTTTGTGTGGTGTAATGTGTTCGTAGTATTATGTCCAGATTTATGCAAACTTCTTTTCTAGTTATGTTAATTTATTAGGAGATTCTCTTCTTATGATCTACTCCGACCTTCAGCACTTATAGTGTCATCCGACCATTTCTATCTTCGGAATTATGCTGACCACATGCACATCCTTGCCGCATCCAATGACGCCGTTGACAGAGGCTGACAACTGCGATCGGTCGAAGATTGTCCAGGACGTAGAACTTGACCTTCACTCAATATGGGCCAAAACAAGAAAAAAACATCCAGTGCACATGGGCCACAAAGTGCTTGCCTAAAAGACAAAGAGAACTTGCTCATTTTCGCTACAAAGAAAAATATCTCTTCTATTGACCAAGTCCTCACAGCTTTTAAGACATGCGTGTTAGAGCCCACGTTCACTAGGCAACTTTTTCTAATTTTGGTATATACTGCCTCCTCTCAAAATTTGGAAAGCAAAGAGTTTATAGTAGAATAGATTTGTTTCACTGTATCGAAAATGAAGAAGTGCTCATAACTCTCAAGGTATGCATTTTAGAGCACGTGTTTAATAGACATTTATGCTACGAGTGATGTTTCCTATTATATTCGTCCTGCGACACCCTGTATAATGGTTGCGAGTAATGGACCCACCGCGAAATTATTGCCCCTTTGTACGACCCTTTGCCGTAAACATTGTATCGATATTGTTAATTGTTGTATAAATATTTTAGGTCCACAGGTTAACTATTTCACTATATACGGCCAATCACCTAAAACTTTCACCGCGAATACTGCGGAAATGGAAAGTGCTATGTGCGTTTTCCACAGAATTGATTGGTAGTCAGGGGCTCGTACTTTTAGCCAATCAACAAATTGTAATAATACTTTCAAAGTGTATTTTTTGTGCAAATATGCACATTTTTAATTGGAACAATGCCTATTGACACCACATACTAAAATTAGGGTAAATTTGAATGTCAGTGGCGTTTTTGCAGGATTCTAGTGCAAGTCCTTTACGAGACTTCGTATTCTGGGAAGTTTCAACACCGACACTTGTTTGTGCCATTCAATCTGCGTAGTTCAAAAATGGTTCAAATGGCTCTGAGCACTATGGGACTTAACATCCATGGTCATCAGTCCCCTAGAACTTAGAACTACTTAAACCTAACTAACCTAAGGACGTCACACAACACCCAGCCATCACGAGGCAGAGATAATCCCTGGCCGCGCCAGGAATCGAACCCGGGAACCCGGGCGCGGGAAGCGAGAACGCTACCGCCTGCGTAGTTGCGAGGTACGATGTTGTTATGTTTGTTTACTGTGTGCTTGTTGTGTGTTCTTTCAGTGCATTGCGACTTGCTTGTCAGTTAGTGCGTGACACTCCAGGCAGTAAGTCGTGAGTGGACGATGGGATTTACCACGCAGAAAAAGTTGACCTGCTCATGGTGTATGGAGAGTGTAGAGAGAATGCAGTTCATACTTGCACGGTGTATGCGGCAAGATATCCCAACAGAAATCAATGATCCCGGCAATTATTTGTCAACCTCCTGAACCAGTTACGTGAAAGTGGTAGTGTAATACTTTCGGTGCAAGTTTTAGCTGATTCGCCATGTTTAGTGCGAGTAACAGAAATCATTCTAGTGCTACTGTCTCCACACGTTGCTTTATTAACAAAATCAACAAATTTTTGATCATATATTACATTAATTTCTAGGAATTCCAGGAATTCCTAGGAAGGCATTCTAGGAATTCCAAGTGCCAGACGTAAATAATTTCGGTATGTGAAATCAGTAATTTAGACTTGCGAATACGAAAAAAATGTGAGGCCATTATCTTAACATTTACAAATGTCCTTCATCGCTGGTGTGCGAGCTGTGCGTAATGGAGGTTTAACCGTTGTGGAGAGGCTTTATGCCGCGCACAGCACACCTTACCGTGATTGTGGGTATCTCAGGCGCCGCCGTAACGACCTGCAAGTGCCCTTCCTCACGCTAACAACCGTAATCGTTTCCTGCAGCCTGAAGCACTGCCTACGGAGTACAAAGAGCCATTCTTCTTTCCCGTAATCAGTAGCCTGGAAATGAGTGTACCAGTTAGGCAAAGTGCTAAACGCACGCCTGCAAAATGAAAGCAGGTTTCACTAATGTAGTTCTAACGCTTTGATTTATAGTGTGTAAGATCAGATCTAGTGTAACTATACAAAATATTATCTTACAAATTGCATTATTTGGCGAAATAAACAGTATTAGATAGTTAGAGATTCTGATATAGCACTGTTAAAGAAGTTTTAGTATTTTACGATACTTTAGCTTATCCTTTCCACCCTCTCCATCATTGCATTCTTTTCTGCCTAAAACTATCCCTCGTTACCTCTTCCATAGTGTATCCTTTTCTATTTCTCTCTTTCTCCGTGATTCAATCATCTTCCCTTTCCCTCACACTATTAGTTAATCCGTCACTGTATCCATTCCTCCCCGTCTTCATATTACCTTCAACCTGGATCTGTCTCCCTCGCCATAGTTTTTCGTCTCTCCCCCTCATCTTACCCCTCTGCCCTTTAACTCACGTCTCTCCCTCACCGTACTCCTTTTTCCCTCTTCCTGAACTCATATGGTAGATTAAAGGCAACAGGTAGATTTCATATTTCGTGTCCCATTGAAGTCTGTTAATGAATGTACGAATATATAGAATATGTTCACAGATATGTGAATGGCTCAGAGACTTTTTAAGTAATAGAACCCACTATGTTGTCCTCCACGGCGAATGTTCATCAGAGACAAGGGTATAATCAGGAATGCCCCAGGTACGTGTGCTAGGACTGCCGTTGTTCTCTCTATATGTAAATGAAGATACAAGATGACTTAGACAAAATTTCCAGTTGGTGTAATGAATGGCAGTTAGCTCTAACTGTGGAAAACTGTAATTTAATGTGGATGGGAAGGAAGAAGAAACCTGTAATGTTAGGGTACAGTATTCCTAGTGTCCTGCTTGACATAGTCACGTCGTTTAAACATCTGGGTGTAACGTTTCAAAGTGATATGAAGTGGAACGAGCATGTGTGAACTGTGGTAGGGAAGGCGAATGATCGACTTCATTTTATCGGGAGAGTTTTAGGAAAGGAGACCGCACATAGGACGCTGGTGCAACCTGTTCTTGAGTACTGCTCTGGGATCTGTACCAGGCTGGGATCAAGGAAGACATAGAAGCAGTTCAAAAGAGGACTACTAGATTGTTACCGGTAGGTTCGAACAACACGTAAGTGTTACGGTGATGCTTCGGGGTCTCAAATGACAGTCCCTGGATGGAAGGCGACGCTCTTTTCGAGGAACACTATTGAGAAGATTTAGGCACCCGGCATTTGATGCTGAATGCCAAACGACTCTACCGCCACCAGCAAGCATTGAGTATAAGGACCACGAAGATCAACATTTAAATGAAAATAAAACCATAAGGCAGTGCCTGTCTCATTTTCATTGACCAAGCTCTGTGGAACAGGATTCGCATTACATGGTATCTTATGTTGAGTGGTAGCCACTGCATGCATGTAAACATAAATCCACTTGCGTCGGTCTAAGACTTAACATGCTACCTTGCTCCTTCCGTGCCCTGATGCCTACGTATGAAACAGAGCAGTCTTTCTTCCCCTCCTTAGGGAAATACGTACTCTAACTGATTGTGCTAGTGTATTCCAGGGATTCATTTAGAGCGCCCCGTAATAATGCCACGACTTACCTGAAGAGCTGCTTTGGTTTGAGGCGTTAAATTCTTTATGAGTTATTTGCAAGGATTCAGAAAACGGGAAATTCGTAAAGTTTCACACCACACTGAAACTCACCATAACTTTTGAAACACTAGGGAACAATGCTGTAAGACCATTACAGTGGCTCAGATTCCAAATTTCTCGGTCGGATTAATTAAGATGTCTACTGAAATAAAGGGATCCAGAGTTCAATTCAAGCAATGTCCCGGATCCGGCAATCTGTTTATTAAGATTTTGCGGGCTGTATCATCCACTAGATATGAAATTCGACAAGGAATTGTGTGTTCCACGAATTTCTGATGCCGTCTCAGTAAAGCAGCTTTGTAAAAATGTGGAAATTTGTGGTAAGGTATAATGGGATCAAACTCCTAAGTCTCCGTTCCTAAGCTTACACACTACTTAATCTAACTTAAACTAACTTCTTACGCTAAGGACAACACACATACTCATGCCCGTGGGAGGACTCGAACACCTCCGACGGGGGGGGGGGGGGGGGGGGGGGGGAGCCGCTCGGACCGTGACAAGGCCCCCATGACCGCTCGGCTATCCCGCGCGGCAAGACAGCTAAGTATCAAACACTTTAGCGACGGCTGGGAGTGCAACAAATATATAAGTAACGTCGCGACACGACAGTACCTCGTACTTTGGTTAGTATCCTTACCGTGAGTTCATGTAGTGCCACTGCTTTGAGCACGTGAAGAAATAATCTTACTCAGTTCTCCGAATATGTGCGTAAAAAATAGTATCATCATAAAGATACTACCCCGAAAACATCATCAATTATCAGGAATCAAGCATGGTGCCGACCGGAGTGCCCGACCGGATCTAGACGCTACAGTCTGGAAACGCGCGACCGCTACGGTCGCAGTTCGAATCCTACCTTGGTCATGGATGTGTGTGATGTCCTTAGGTTAGTTAGGTTTAGGGGGTTCTAAATTCTAGGGGACTGATGACCTCTGAGTTAACTCCCATAGTGCTCAAAGCAATTTGAGCCATTTTTTTCAACCATGGTCTGACTTTTTAACCGCTTATGTAAGTGGTGAACAACTTTTAGTCGTCAACATGACTTGAATCGGAATGTTATACGCTCGCCGAAAAAGAAATTGTCACCTCTAGAGCAATAATTACAAACCGAGCAAGGTGGCGTAGTGGCTAGCACGCTGGATTCGCATTGGGGAGGACGACGGTTCAATCCCGCGTCCTGCCATCCTGATTTAGGTTTGCCGTGATTTCCCTAAATCGCTCCAGGTAAATTTCGGGATGGTTCCTTTGAAAGGGCACGGCCGACTGCCTTCCTCTTCCTTCCCTAATCCGATGAGACCGATGACCTCGCTGTCTGGTCTCAGCCCCCAAAATCAACAACAATAATTACAAGCTTCATTCAATACCGTGTAATTCCGCCCCTGGACTTGATAACCACCAAGATTTAGTTAGGAAGTGAGTCCATGAGGGCGCGCAGGTATGTCCATACAGGTTAAGCCACTCGCTGAGGGTTTTATCACCCAGTTCCACCAAACTGCGGGGATGCTGATGTCGTTATACCCTTTGTTCCAACGTGTCCCACAGATTTTCTATGCGGTTCAAGTCAGATGATTTTGCACACAAATCGAGATGTAAAAAGGGGGGGGGATGTTCAGAAACCCTGTCACATATTCTTCTAGCCCGATGAACTTTGCTGTTGTCGTCCTTATGCACCTGTGTGAGTGATGGTATCTTGCGAGGTGAGCGAATCCAAATTATTACAGCGTGTAGTTCCCGTCACAATGTTTTGTCGCCAGCGGTTAGGGATGGATCTTTATTCATTGCCTGTAGTAATTTCCAGAGGGTTTCTTGATTCACAAGCTGTGAAACGCATCTCCTGTTCCTCTCAGTTAGGATCTTTTTTCGACCTCAATCCAGACGTGGTGTTTCGTGGCCACGTGTCTTACGTCACTTCTCGTAGACACGGTCAACAGTCCGTCGCGAAACACCATCAAATAGAGCTACCTCACATGCCGTATGGCCATGGGCACGGCGAAATACGATTGATCCTTTATGGCACTTTGTCACGTCCTTACATTTACCCATGTTTACGTGAAATGTCGGCTTAAAACATAAATTTCTCACTGAACACTACTGTCTTATGCTCACGTATATGCAGGGTGCGGGTGACTGAGCACGTGACTAGATCGGTGCGTCATCTGTAAAGGCTTAACGATTTATTTGTGAGTGCTCGCTGGTGACTAATTTTTTTTTGTCCGGGGCTTTATAACTAATCAAGTTTAACAGAAATTTAAAAAAAATATCGCATTGTATCTCCGGCCGGCCGCTGTGGCCGAGTGGTTCTAGGTACTTCAGTCCGGAACCGCGCTGCTGCTACGGTCTCAGGTTCGAATCATGCCTCGGGAATGGACGTGCGTGATGTCCTTCGGTTGGTTAGGTTTAAGTAGTCTAGGGTACTGATGACCTCAGATGTTAATTCCCATAGTGCTTAGAGCCATTTTAAACATTCTGTGTCTTCGACTGGAAGTGCTTGATACTTTCCACGCATACAGCGAATTTAATCGATGCCTAATTTCAGTCTGTCTTTCACTTAAAGTTAAATGGGGGATCCATGCAATGCTTGCGGTATCATTCGTTTCATCGTACCTATCTACACTCCTGGAAATTGAAATAAGAACACCGTGAATTCATTGTCCCAGGAAGGGGAAACTTTATTGACACATTCCTGGGGTCAGATACATCACATGATCACACTGACAGAACCACAGGCACATAGACACAGGCAACAGAGCATGCACAATGTCGGCACTAGTACAGTGTATATCCACCTTTCGCAGCAATGCAGGCTGCTATTCTCCCATGGAGACGATCGTAGAGATGCTGGATGTAGTCCTGTGGAACGGCTTGCCATGCCATTTCCACCTGGCGCCTCAGTTGGACCAGCGTTCGTGCTGGACGTGCAGACCGCGTGAGACGACGCTTCATCCAGTCCCAAACATGATCAATGGGGGACAGATCCGGAGATCTTGCTGGCCAGGGTAGTTGGCTTACACTTTCTAGAGCACGTTGGGTGGCACGGGATACATGCGGACGTGCATTGTCCTGTTGGAACAGCAAGTTCCCTTGCCGGTCTAGGAATGGTAGAACGATGGGTTCGATGGCGGTTTGGATGTACCGTGCACTATTCAGTGTACCCTCGACGATCACCAGAGGTGTACGGCCAGTGTAGGAGATCGCTCCCCACACCATGATGCCGGGTGTTGGCCCTGTGTGCCTCGGTCGTATGCAGTCCTGACTGTGGCGCTCACCTGCACGGCGCCAAACACGCATACGACCATCATTGGCACCAAGGCAGAAGCGACTCTCATCGCTGAAGATGACTCGTCTCCATTCGTCCCTCCATTCACGCCTGTCGCGACACCACTGGAGGCGGGCTGCACGATGTTGGGGCCTGAGCGGAAGACGGCCTAACGGTGTGCGGGACCGTAGCCCAGCTTCATGGAGACGGTTGCGAATGGTCCTCGCCGGTACCCCAGGAGCAACAGTGACCCTAATTTGCTGGGAAGTGGCGGTGCGGTCCCCTACGGCACTGCCTAGGATCCTACGGTCTTGGTGTGCATCCGTGCGTCGCTGCGGTCCGGTCCCAGGTCGACGGGCACGTGCACCTTCCGCCCACCACTGGCGACAACATCGATGTACTGTGGAGACCTCACGCCCCACGTGTTGAGCAATTCGGCGGTACGTCCACCCGGCCTCCCGCATGCCCACTATACGCCCTCGCTCAAAGTCCGTCAACTGCACATACAGTCCACGTCGACGCTGTCGCGGCATGCTACCAGTGTTAAAGACTGCGATGTAGCTCCGTATGCCACGGCAAACTGGCTGACACTGACGGCGGCGGTGCACAAATGCTGCGCAGGTAGCGCCATTCGACGGCCAACACCGCGGTTCCTGGTGTGTCCGCTGTGCCGTGTGTGTGATCATTGCTTGTACAGCCCTCTCGCAGTGTCCGGAGCAAGTATGGTGGGTCTGGCACACCGGTGTCAATGTGTTCTTTTTTCCATTTCCAGGAGTGTATATGTGGTACAGATGATTTTTACACGTATCCCCTACAGTCTGAGTACTTCCACAGAAAGAAATCAAATGGGTGAGGAGGCCAAATAGTCAAGCCAGCGGAAGAGGTTTCTCAACCAGGTAAAATAATATTGCAACACTCAGAGCCTCAAAGAATTATATACTTCAATGAGACCGTGAAAAACCTCTAAGTGTTATTTAAACTACTTAATAATAGCAAACAATTGCCGCAGGTTAAGGTACATAAGAAACAGTCTCCTCAGATTTGAAGACTCATTCAATAGTTTGGACAGCCAAAACATTGATCAAACCTTCATCTCCAGGTCACTCTAGAAACGGCTCTGACTCTCTTATATGCGTACTACGTCAGTTCGGATCACTGACAGTATTACCATTGAGAAAGCTATGTCGTTCACAGTGTATGATAACAATTCTGCTGCCAAATCATACACATTTTGCAACGAAACCTAAATATTTTCCATTTTGAATGCACGAAACAATAAAATTTAGTGGAAAATATCTTTTTCATTTCTAATCCACGTCAGACCTTAAGAACTCATTTCTTGTGAGACAGCACAGTACTTTCTAACCTTCTCCGTCTTTTCTGCTGAAACAGATAGCCCGCCATCACCGAGTAGTGCCTCCATAAACTACATGTACAGCACCTTGTGTCGGGTGGGTAATCATTGTAAGTGAAATACGATGTCACGTTAATAAAACCTACAATAAAAAAGAAGTAAAATCTTTCGCTTAATTTTTTATAACATTGACATCAGTTCAAGGCATCTATCGAAAACTGTAGTGCTTCTAACATGAAAAAGGCTTTTTCGACACCCTGTTGTATCTGCTGAGCTTGGCGCAGCGCTTAATATTCCGAGCGCTATGTGCAGTTGCAATTTAGAGCAGCAAATACTGCCAATGATAGCCAGCTGGCATCGTTTGCCAAATATGGCTCTCCTAACGGCCGATGTAGCATTTCACTGCAAAACAACAAAGGGAGCACTAACATGCACACTAGAATCGTGCTAGCCTCTTGAGCTTTCGTGTTTTCACATGAGAAATGGCAATGACTAAATTTCATGCGGAAACACTACTCAATTCCCTTGTAATTATGATGTTAATTTGTTATTCAACTTCACGATATGAGCGAAATGTATGATTTCATTACAAAATGCAGCGAGTGGTGAATGCTGTACGTGTTGCTGTAGTTTGAAAATCGCATAAGAGCTGTTGAAATTAGGTAGTGTAACAAAACAGATACATAATTCAATATAACTGACAATGTAAATTGTACTGATAAACCCTAGCAACTACAAGGTATTTTTCATAACGTGCATTATCAATTGGGGGAGAGGGAGTTTCTTCATGCATAACCGAAAACAAAAAAATTAAGAAGAACAAAAGCCGTGAACTGCTGATGTATTATATTAAAAACATACTTTTTATAGAGGTACTGATGTTTAAGTAGGGTACAGAATCTGAAAGTACCTTTTTGCACACTCTTCGCAATATCAATGCACATTTAATGTCCTGTTCGGCCAGCTTCATGATCACCACAAAAAAATTTAAAACATGCTAATTTCGTTCACTGTTGTCGACTTTTGCTCTCACCATACTTTTTAATATGATACTGATGTGTAAGTAAGACCCTACGCGTAGACATAGATTGGGGAATGTGTCATATGCTGTGGGGACCTAAATGTTTAACTGAAAAACTGGAAACGTACATGCCACCTGGTATGAAAATTAATTAAAGTAATACATATTTTTTCAGAATTTGAAAATATAAAATAACTGACTAGATTAGAATTTTTTTCAAATGGTGGGCATGAAATAACCCCGCCCCCCGCGCCCCTTGGTATGGGGAGTATTATGTTGAAAAGAAGAACAACGATACCAGTAAAGCATACACTGTGTGATGGAAAATTGGGTAAACTGCAACAAATTGTGTGAAGGGTTCGTGAATCTAACTTACGTTTGTTACGAAAAATATTGATAATTATTACCCTAATAGCTCTATTCATGGTCATGGAACGAGAATTAACTTGTATGTACCAATAATATTTCATTTTCTTGAACTCTGCATTTCTGTCATTGTAAACGGATAGTGACACAGGCCGACGAACAGGAGCACTCAAAGAACGTAACCAAGAGACAGCGATATTATCGTGGTCATGGTGTCAGTCTAAATGATTGTCTGTAGCGTATGTAGTCTCTGTGACTTGTGATGAGATATGGCCAAGTATTAAATGCTATTTTTCAGATTAACTTGGAATTTAACTGATTATACACCTTCTTTTTTGTTAACTTTTATGTTTTACTGTTGTATTAAACAGACATATTAACATGAATGTACGACTATTCGTAGATGAATAAACGAATACCTACAACAGGTGTGCCAAACCAACAGTCGTGTGTTTTATCTGTATTATCTCTGCGTTTCTTTAATTTTAAATTTACATGAAAAGGTCAAGGAACGGTAATGCCTTGTTCTTATGACACCATTAATTTCTTAATACCCAGAACGAAGAGTGGTGGCGTACTGCAATCGCTCTTTTTTGCAGTTGGAATCAATGTAAAATAAACAGTAGAACTATTCAAAGTGAATTTCAAGGAAGGACAAACATTTATAGAAATATGATGATTCCGACGGTAATGGAAATGAATAAATATGCTGTAGAATGTAAAATCAGTATGCCTTATAGTCACTGTAAAAAGTATTTAAGGTAAAGGAACTCTTAAAGTGCCAGTGCAAGGGTGCATAGTCGAAGTAGTTCTGCGACCTTTAGAGTAAAATTACTCTACAAAATTCATGTGTGTTCGTCTTAATTGGTCTTTTCCATTTTTATGTTCAGCCCTTCAAGGAGAACTCTTGGATGGTTCAAAAACCATTGCTAACACGTACCACGTTTTCAAACCAGTACAAAAGATTCCTAAAATTAAGTAAGTTCTTACATACAGTTATTATTATTATTATTATTATTATTATTAGTAGTAGTAGTAGTAGTAGTAGTAGTATTAGTAGTAATATTGTTAATCGACATTCAGTATTTTTAAGTTGAGTGATTTAATATTACTGAATTTTCTACGAAGAGAATCCTGAATATGTTGTGACCGTGTGTCATACAAACCGAGGACTTTCGGGATAACCAAAATAAATACACAAAATGTTGCAGAAGTTACGTCTCGATGTTCCCTGTTACTCACCCAGAAAAGTATAGTTCATATAAATAATTCACTATTTTATGTTCGTAAAATACTCATGAAAAATTCTTTCTTGCTACTTTAGCGACGTCGCGAGGACTGACTCGACACATTGTTAATATCGAGGCTTGTGAAATAACTCGTATATATGATGTAGGTAAAAGGCAGGAAGATTAGCGTTCAACTACCCATCGAGTTCGAAGTCATAAGAGACAGAGCATCAACAAGTATGAGGGGAGAAATTGACCATGGCCTACAAAAGGACTCAACCAGAAATTACCTCAAGTGATATGGGGAAATCATTTGAAACTTAAATCTTGATTGTCTGCTTGAAGTTCTAGCCCCGCCTCTCCCGACTGCGAGTATAGTATTGTAATCACGGTGTCATCTCAACTGGCCCGATGCTGAATTCCAGTCTTTGTGCGGTTGTTAAGAAATGTTATTCACCGTTTGCATTAAAGTCAGTTTGTTCATGTAAATGTGTGTGTTATCCTGTGTGGGAGACGCGGAATTTTGGTTACTGTGTTTGAATAGTATTCGAGGTTTATCTGCTTATTGCTCTAAATGCTTAACAAGTGGTGAAATGAAAACATTTTCACCAGATGACTCTGATGAATATAACCAAATTCATTCCGCGATTGAATTCAGCATTCATGCTCTTCTTAAGTGGTTACCACGGGACTTGTCACATGTCATAATCTAAAATCAAACCACAATGTGCCAGAACATTTGATATCGTCAAAATTTATTACTGGAGCAGGATTATAAAATCGGTTGTTTGTCTCGCTTCTGTAACGTCTGTTTGTACAACGTTCAAAGCGAGGACACGCCACGAGCTCCATTTGATGATCCTGTTATAATAGATTCCGTACTGGCATTGTCTGTCGTTACTAAAATCGGCAGATGTCTTACAGCTTCTTGGTCTGACCATGAACCAGGTATAATCTTCTCCTCATACTTGCAAGAGTAATTAACCGTGTTCTCTACCGTGACCACTATAATTACGTTCTTGTTCCTTACAGAAATTAACGAAAGATGGGAAAATTACAACTCTACATAAGGAAGAGTCATAAACAGATTCAAATAAACATTTATACTCAGAAAATCCCAAAATTACATGTACAAGAAGTTCACTAAATTAATACGAAAGAGTGGCAAATGGTGCCAAACGGTTCAGCATTTAGGAGAGGGTGTTGTGCCTAGAGGACAGTGCATCTGGTAGCACACGATGTTTTCCGGCTGACACTTCAGTCTAGTGACTCATTTTAAAATAGCGTGAAGAATGAGTACTAAAGACCACCATAAGTAGATTCCGGCAATATATATGGCTTATGTTATTGTTAGACATGAGTTTGTGTTTTGCGCATAATCTGTAAATAATTTGCGCTCTACATGTTTAAATTCTGTATGACATATTAAAGCTGTATGGAATACAATGTTAATTCTTCAGGTACAGAATGTTATGGTGAGTAAAATGCTATATACTTTTAGAACTCTTTATAAAAGATGTATACAGTTAAGTCATAATCCGCGAGTACTGGATCATCATATACTTTGAAACAGAATGATGTTTTTGATCGTAGCACTTGTGATACATGAAAATGAATTGAATTTCTTTAATGTCTCAACAATGTCACTTGTGTTGAAAATGAGAATTTGTAATAGTTTGCGACAGATTCTATTTCAAAATGTATTTGACGTGTCACAAGTTATAGATAGTACTTCTGCTGAATTTGATTTCACTTACTGATTATTGGTGTGTAATAGACTAACAATGTAACAGATGGACTTTTAAATTCAAAGCTGACAAGATTTTATCGGTTGCAAAGCTGTTAAATTTCAGTCGAATACATGTTCCTAGGTACATGAACATACTTTACCTTAGAATACGATTTCACATTTGGAAAAATCTTAATTTTGGGAATAACTTTTCTAATATCACAATAAAATAGCAGCGCATAAAAATTTAAACATTTGAAAATGGAGTCAGAAAATATATTAAACTTCTATTCAATCCAGGCTAGAGGTGGAAGTCTGAAAATGTACCATGGTACAACACTCTCCCCTACTGGTTATCAGATAGCCAATCATAGTTCAATCTACAGATGAAAATCATACACAAGAAATACGGAAGCACACAAGCAAATAAAGATGATGGAACCAGGATTTTTTAAAATTATTTGACGGCATCAGAATATCTGGTGTTACATGAGGGGTAGTATAGACGACTTTTCCTATTAGGTTATATGTGTACTTACGAACTGTGGTCGTCATATCTATCAAACGAATAGTCATAACTAGTGCCAACAAGAAGGTTTATTGGTTTGTTCACTGAAACTTAAGGCTTCAGCACTCGGGAACACTGCCACAACATTGCGCATAATCCTCAGGTACATGTGCTCTACAAATTGACAGTATTTATTGTGGAAGGGTGTCTTGATCTCTTCCAAAAAGTATGAGCATCACTAAAATTGGGTACCATTTAAAACCTCTGCCCCCAAACACCACAGTCGACCGCTTTTTATGGCCAACCTTATCTGAAGAAATTCAGGAAAAGCCACTGAAAAAAGTTAGCTGCCAAGTGCGGACGTTTGTTAATGGCCAGGTTTACCTTGCATGTGTATCTCAGCACGTGGAAACGCTGAAATGCAAAAACTTGGGTTTACCAGAAATCCCCACCTGGGGAATAATTAGTAACTTCTTTAATGAAAGTAGATACCGCATCGCGAAAATCTGGGACAAAAATCTATGTGTCATCATCGTTTATCTCTCGCCTGGCTTCACATCGCATAAAACTGAAATTCAAATATTCACACACATTAATTACAAAACTTCGTGAATTACTTTTAGTTACAAGTGTTTCATTTTCTTTAATCCAAGGAATTATTCATTCTAATCGTTTTATGACCATTCTTTGAGCATCATCTGACTCATAACAGCGTCCAATATTTTGATGCCTTGTGGTTCGATTTTGGATTGCATGCCGAAATCTATAGAGGAATAAATTTGGCTTCATAGCCCTTAAAGTTATCGCTTACTAAATTTTTGCTTTTCATGCAGTAAAACAGTCGCATCAACCAAGATGTTTTAATTTATTACTTCTTTACTAATTGTATTCGAGACACACTTTGCAGGAAGTACGCACATACACCGCTGAACGTACCTGCAAATTTATATCATTGTACGATACATAGCCCACGAGATATGACGCATGAATAATTGAGCTATGTGAAAACGAAATTGCAGGACGAAATTCGTTAGAGATACAGGTGAAAATTGTGTACAAATAAGTGCGAAATATGTTAAATATACGTGACATTTGGATATGCGGGCAAAGCTGCGGATAAAGAACTCCCCCTAAACCCCAGATCGATTTCAGCCAAACTTACTACACCTATTATTTGCTATGTGGAAAGAAAAACTTTGGGGGAAAGAACCAGCAAACTCCTACTGAGGTGGAGGTGTTAACGTGGTGAGAGAATGAAGGGACGGAGGATGGATAGACAGAGAGGGGGAAGGAGGAGATGGATACATTTATGGGGAGGAGGAAATGGACAGAGAGAGGGAGGAGGGAAAGATAGATGGCTGAGGAGGATTTAGAGGAGGTGAGGGGGAGATACAGGTTTGCAGGAGGAGATGAACGTAAAGGGGGGAGAAGAAGATGTACAGAGGGTGAAGTAGCCGACGGACAGAGGCGGGAAGAGCAGATGGACGCAGTGAGAAGGAGTAACAGACGCACAAAGAGAAGAGAGGGCAGGAGGAGATGGACGGAGAGTAGTGGCTGGAGAAGATTGATAGAGAAAGGGGGAGAACGAGTTGGATTAATGCAATTGGAATAAATACATACTTGGGCAACGTCAGGTACTCACTTTGTTTATCAGTAATACCCGTATAAAAATCTGTTGGCTGCTTGAAAAATGGAATTTATGCATTATCAGGTTTTGTGATGAGGAGCTCTAAACAATACAACTGGGCAGGTGTTACAATGGAAGTATTCTAACCAATATTTCCCTACAAAAGAAAAAAATACTTTTAAATTTTATGAAAAACGCACAAATATAGTCAAGATTATAGACAGGAATGCAATAACCATTGTAAGTTAATTATTTTTCTCGGCTATTTTCAATAAAGTAAAATTCCACCAATTGAGTGGCAAATTAATGAACACGCGAGAGAAATGGATTCTGTAAGGCACTAGCATATTTATCAGAGAGTGAAGCGAATTGTAATTGTTCTTACCCGCGAAATATCATGTTTCCCCAGCCAAATCGCAATCAGAATGACAGTTTTAAAGATGAATAAATTACTACGGTATATTGATAATTGTTACTTAAGGGCCGTCTGACAGCAACTGAGTAAAACACAATTTTAGTGCCATACGCGTTTCGCCTTTATTTTCTGCAAGGCGTCGTCAGTGGCCTGGAATATGTGCATATGTTTGCTATTTAATTTTCGTTTTTGTCACTGTACCTATAGGTTATAAACAGTTCTGGTGGTTGGTATTTCCAATTAAGTAGTATAGTTTTGAACTGTACTTACAGGTTGCGTGGACAATTTCTTACATATTACGCTCCTGTTGCATTTTTGGTGTTGTTCTTCTTCTTATGAATGTCAATTTGCGGTTTTTTCCCACATTCGACAGCACTATAAACTGAACGCTTGTTTCAATGCAATGTTTTGGTTTTTGTTGCCGACTGTCAAATGTTTTTGCCAAAGATCAAATGTTATTGCAAAACTTTCGGGTGTAATTATTCACGTATCTGTGATCTGTTCGTGTATGCATTTGTGTGTGCGTTTGTGTATGTGTATGTGTGTGTGTGTGTGTGTGTGTGTGTGTGTTTGTGTGTGTGTGTGTGTGTGTGTGTGTGTGTGTGTGTGTGTGTGTGTGTGTTTTAGTGTGATACAATTTTTTGTGCTGTGTGTGTGTGTGTGTGTGTGTGTGTGTGTGTGTGTGTGTGTGTGTGTGTGTGTGTGTGTGTGTTTTGGTGTGGTATATTTATAATTTTTTTTATTATAATCGATTCACATGATGCCTCATACGGCTCAGAGAGACAGATAAGAACCTTACAGTCCTAAATGCAGACGATCGGGGAAATGAAATGGACTCATTTCACAGCGTATAACGTGGTACCGGATTTGAGACTACGTTCTATCCCACCTCATTTTATCTTTATACTGTTTGTTACATAATAATCTAATTATCAACACAAATTAAGAAATTGTGCTGCGATATGGTAGTAAATTTTTATCAGGGAAGTAAGTGTACCTAACTAATTTTACGAGCTACTGTAAGCTCGACGTATGCACAGAACAGTGCATAGAAACCAAAATACTGGCAGCCAGTATGGCCGACCTTACATTTCTCGCTGCAGAAAGGAGGGAGTAAAAAAGATTCGAGTTTGTTGTCCCGTCGACACTGTGGTCAGTAGATTGCGAAAGGTTCGGGAAGAAAATAGTCCCTGCTCTTTTCGGAGGAACCATCCCGACATTTGCCTGGAGCGAGCTAGAGAAATTACCGGAAACCTAAATGTGGATGGCCAGACGGAGAATTGAATACTGGTCCTTCCAAATGCGAGTCCATTGTGTTAACCACAGCGCTACAGGGCTTGGCTTCTCCCCTCGAGATGCGTACGTAGGCGACATCCTACGCGAGATGACTGTTGCGAACGCGGTGCGTCGCCAACGGTTGAATTGTACTACGTGTGTCCCCAAGCTCTGAGTATCAAGCGACGCCCGATGCGGCGAAGCGGATGTGATTTGTTGGTTTGATATTTACGCGAAGTGGGCACTGTTTGCGGTTTGTTCAAATGGATCTGAGCACTATGGGACTTAACTTCTGAGGTCATCAGTCACCTAGAACTTAGAACTACTTAAACCTAACTAACCTAAGGACACCACACACATCCATGCCCGAGGCAGGATTCGAACCTGCGACCGTAGCGGTCGCGCGGTGCCAGACTGTACCAACTGCAACCGCTCTGTCACCCCGGCCGGCTTTGCGGTTATTATTTTACAATGTCTGATATTTAGTCAGTGCTGCTCAAGAACGTCGTATATTGTGAGACAAGAGAAAAATCATCATAATCGTTTAATGTCGTACCGTGAATGGGAGAAAGTTGCCAAAAACATTGGTACTACAATTACGTGGGGGAACCAAAGAAACCGGAATGATTTTTTAAAAGCTATATATTTTCAAATTGTTTGCAAAACAACCGTATCCCCTTCAAAATTTTCTCCATTACAACTAATACATTTGTCCCACCGGTGCCACCACTGTTCAAAACATTTTTTGTAGTCATCTTTAGAAATGGCTGACAGCAGCTCCTCCGTCGTTTTTTGCTTCACTTCATCAGTGTTGTCAAATAGGTGTGCTTTCATGCCCCTTTTTATGCGTGGAAATTAGAAAAAGTCGCACCGAGCCAGGTCAGTCGAGACAGGCACGTGGGGCAGCGGAACCATGCCATTTTTAGCCAGGAACTAACAGAGATGGCTTTGTGTGCAGGTAGGTGCGTTGCCACCATAAAAAAAACCAAACAAGAACAAAATAGCGCTTGCAGAAACAAACACTGCAGATGAAGAGAACAAGCCACGTCGACAACACGGGCGGCCCTGAACTGACAGTGAGTTGTGCTATACACGCCAACCAGCAGAAATGCATATAGCACAAGCTCTGCCCATGGCAATGTTATACAACAAATACATACAGCACACTTATGAAGCAGCGTATTTTACATTCTTTGTGTAGGATTTTGTTGAAAATACAATTTAAAATATTCCATCATTTGTATGTATTGGAGGTGAATCTAAGGAAATAGCCCAAGACAGGGCAAATGGCGAAAATACGTTGCCGCGGTAGTGGACTCTCGAGTCCTGTATGGCCAATGAGTGAGAGAGTATGTCTAGTCGCGATGGCCATTGCAACTTTTCAGTAAATTCTTGTGCTGATTCTGATATACTTCGGTTCACATCCTGAAAAAAATGCAACCTCAGTCTCATGATATCGATTCGAGATTCTACATCTACATCTACATGGATACTCTGCAAATCACATTTAGGTGCCTGGCAGAGGGTTCGTAGAACCACCTTCACAATTCTCTATAATTCCAATCTCTTACAGCGCGCGGAAACAACGAACACCTATATCTTTCCGTCCGAGCTCTGATTTCCCTTATTTTATCGTGGTGAACGGTTCTCCCTATGTAGGTTGGTGTCAACAAAATATTTTCGCATTCGGGGGAGAAAATTGCTGATTGGAATTTCGTGAGAAGATTGCATCGCGACGAAAAACTCCTTTCTTTTAATGATGCCCACCCCAGATCCTGTATCATTGCAGTGACACTCTCTCCCATATTTCGCGATAATACGTGCTGCCTTTCTTTGAACTTTTTCGATATACTCCGTCAGTCCTATCTGGTAAGGATCCCTCACCGCGCAGCAGTATTCTAAAGGATCAAAGACAAGGGTAGTGTAGGCAGTCTCCTTAGTAGATCTGTTACATTTTCTAAGTGTCCTGCCAATAAAACGCAGTCTTTATTTAGCCTTTCCCACAACATTTTCTATGTGTTCCTTCCAATTTAAGTTGTTCGTAATTGTAATTCCTAGATATTTAGTTAATTCACGCCCTTTATATTTGATTGATTTATCATGAACCGAAGTTTAACTGATTCCTGTTAGCACTAATGTGGATGATGATGTGGAATAAAGCTATAACTTTTACATATGTACTGCATTTTTTATGATGGTTTCGATGGGTTTATGCAGAATTTAAAAGATTCTATCACCATTCTTGCATAAGATAACCGATAGTTGCAGCTATCTTTAGCGTAAACTACATTCTCTTTAAATATTCCTTTAGAGTAAATGGTGCGTCCTCTAGGAAAACGTCATGAACACTTGACAGGGAGCGTGGCAGAAATTCTTCTTGGGTATTTTTAGTCTTTCCATTTCTATTGCATATCGGAAAGCGGCAATTATCAAAAATATCTGCGTCGTTCTCTTTGCCGTAGAAACCTACATTCACTGTACCAAACCTAATCTCTGGATTAACTCTAGTTAGTAACGCAGTCGGAAAGAAGATGTCTAGCAATGATATGTGGAACTAGATTCACTGTTTTTTCATGCGAATATGTTTCCCATAAATACTTGCAAGACAGTTACGGAAATGCCATCTGTCCAAAGAATATTGTGCTACTTTTTTAGAGTCACATTGTGTCAGCATAGGGATGTGCTTCGTTATCAGTATTGTCCATAAAGCTTTATAAACTCTTACAACGATTGTGGGCACAGCCACTTTCGAAATTCTGAAAGGAAAATCGAGTTTGCGTAGCTATTCCTCTGCCTAACAACCTGTAGTGAAGAAAAACATATATTAATTTCTTAAATGTTTAAAGTAGCTTAAAAAAAGGAGTAAGTTCTAAATTGGACAACATTTTGTTTTTTATGTGCGATATGTCCAACGTTAACAAAAAACAATAATATTATTTGCATAACCTGTCCCTTTCACAACTGCTGAAAACAGAATGCTGAGTTACTCTTAGTCTAGGGGGAAACGAGCTTGGACTTATCGTCACGTTAGTATACCGAACCCTCGTTCTGCAGATGATGCTGACAGTTACCCGGTATACACATGAAGTTGGTCATAGTGTAATTCACAATATTTTTAATAGATTTTTAAAACGACGAAAAACGGACGGGGACTTTCAATCCAGAACACTCAGCAGAGATATGGTATTCAGGTTTTCTGGTCCCTAAATGTGCTATTTCGGAAGATGAACTGGATGTGAGGAACACGGGGAATACCTTTGAAAGCACTACTGTCAATCTAATTTGTGAGACTGTCCCTGGGACTACTGTTGATGTCAAAGATGAACCTGAAATTCAGTTTTCTGAAGCTGAACGGCTAGAACTGTGCTGCTGAAGCTCAGTAAAACTGGACATAAACGTACACAAAAAGAAGAGAGCCTCCATACGTTTCTCGAATTAGAGATAAGATTAAAGTTCCGTGAGAGGATCAAAAAGATAGCAACGACGAAGGCCTCCTCTGGTGCAAGTTGTACAGCCGTTTATGAAACTGTAGCCATCAGAAGTGCCACTACTAGATTACTCAGATCCTACTAAACTTTAAAACATTGGGAATAAAAGGTATTTATTGTTTATTTGTTGTTTTACCCTAAAGTCAACATCAACCGTTTTTCAAAAGAAATAGGTCCCTGAAAATTAGTTAACTTCAATTGCAGAATAGGTTTTATAGCGTCCGCGATATAGTCGAACGTTGTAGATAACATTCGAGCATACTTACTGAACAGGGATGGTTGAAATTTCAATTCTTCATACGAATGGGGAAATTCTCCGCGAATATACCTTCCCAGCTGTATAATATTATCCCCAGTCCTATGCCGTACACAATGTTTCTTCAGCATTTGATACTTCCTCCACGAATTGTTTACTATTGAGATGCAGGCCACTTGCACTTGGCGAACTCAGGCAACGCGCTCGGCGCCAGAGTGCTCAAATAAAATACCCTTCTATTTTCTTTATACTGTTGTGAGATTTGGCTTTCTTTGAAACTTTAAAAACCATTTCGATATGTTAGCTATATTTTGTAGATAGTAATATATCACCTAAAATGAACCAAACGTGAAGTAGACAGCGATCACATTTCTCTCTGTAAACCCTTCAAATTTTATGTGACAGTGTAGTTGAAAATAAAGTGTTACAATCACTATGACCGATATGGAAAATACACACACATCATCAAGCTTTGATGTGAAACTAAAAAATACGAAAGAAATCAATTTTATGTATCGACTGAAGAGAGAATGAGAAGTGTTACAATAGAGAAGTATTATAGTCGTGAATAAAATTCACAAAACCAAAAAAGATGTATTTAACATTTAAAGGCGTAGGAGAATATCTGCCGAAAAATAGCTCCAGAAGTTGATGTTGCTTTGCTTCATTAACATACAGAATTTTTTACAGCAAAACAAACCGGAATACTTAGTTTTCTCATGTGTTGGTAGCAGCCGCCAAGCGGCTTTGTTGCTCACTTGTGACGAAGTAAGTTACATTGTACCGTGTCGCGATGGGTCGCCTGCCTGTTGGAGCGGTCCCGCGCCGCGAAACGTTCACATCATATCGCTCGCGTAACACGAGATGATAGCGAGGTCTCTATTCACAATCGTCGCTGGTGAACACTCAACAGAACCTGTGAACAGCGTCGCCATCTGTTGCTTCGGGAAGAAGGCGTTACGACATCGCACTCGACAGAAGTTTTCTCATAGTCAAGCTTTTCCTGGGGCTTATGATATCAAGAGCTCCAGAGAATTAAAATTTTATCCTTTATTTCAACACCAAATTTCCACATTTATTTTAATGATAGCTAATTTCGATCAGTATTTAACCATATGCTTCTTTACGTGGTTGCGTAAGCAATCCTTCATATCGGGACGGAACTATACATCGGAACACAGTATTTTGGTATATGGTTCTTTATGGATACGACGGGTTGTCTACGAACTACATGAATATGAAGGTGAACAAATACTTAGTCATCATAAAAGTAAATGTGCAACTGAGAAGGTGAAACGAAGATTAAATTTTAAATTTCAGCACAGTTGTGGAACTCACATGACGAATGTCAGCGATAAGGAACTCGAGGAAAGCTGAACTACACTATTGTTCTTTTCTCAAGATCTGTTGCTCCGAGAGCAGCAAAGCGTCGCTGAAGTAATCCAGCCGCCGATGAAGTGCCATTCGTTGGTGCTAAAGATAACTGCGCAGTATTGCAACCTGCAATAGTTCTCAAAGTACTGAAGTTTCCACCGCGCTAGCGCTTCGTGCCTGTGTCCTCTTCAAGACAATATCAAAATTTTTGAAGCAGCATTGACCGATTAATATTGTTTCCATGTAAGCGCTCAGATTTTCAGTGAGATTCTGCGAGTCGTGAATTACAATGGGCTATAGCTATGGAAAGAAATATTCAGTATGTACACTCCCGGAAATTGAAATAAGAACACCGTGAATTCATTGTCCCAGGAAGGGGAAACTTTATTGACACATTCCTGGGGTCAGATACATCACATGATCACACTGACAGAACCACAGGCGCATAGACACAGGCAACAGAGCATGCACAATGTCGGCACTAGTACAGTGTATATCCACCTTTCGCAGCAATGCAGGCTGCTATTCTCCCATGGAGATGATCGTAGAGATGCTGGATGTAGTCCTGTGGAACGGCTTGCCATGCCATTTCCAACTTGGCGCCTCAGTTGGACCAGCGTTCGTGCTGGATGTGCAGACCGCGTGAGACGACGCTTCATCCACTCCCAAACATGCTCAATGGGGGACACATCCGGAGATCTTGCTGGCCAGGGTAGGTGACTTACACCTTCTAGAGCACGTTGGGTGGCATGGGATACATGCGGACGTGCATTGTCCTGTTGGAACAGCAAGTTCCCTTGCCGGTCTAGGAATGGTAGAACGATGGGTTCGATGACGGTTTGGATGTACCGTGCACTATTCAGTGTACCCTCGACGATCACCAGAGGTATACGGCCAGTGTAGGAGATCGCTCCCCACACCATGATGCCGGGTGTTGGCCCTGTGTGCCTCGGTCGTATGCAGTCCTGATTGTGGCGCTCACCTGCACGGCGCCAAACACGCATACGACCATCATTGGCACCAAGGCAGAAGCGACTCTCATCGCTGAAGACGACACGTCTCCATTCGTCCCTCCATTCACGCCTGTCGCGGCACCACTGGAGGCGGGCTGCACGATGTTGGGGCGTGAGCGGAAGACGGCCTAACGGTGTACGGGACCGTAGCCCAGCTTCATGGAGACGGTTGCGAATGGTCCTCGCCGATACCCCAGGAGCAACAGTGTCTTTAATTTGCTGGGAAGTGGCGGTGCGGTCCACTACGGCACTGCGTAGGATCCTTAAGTCTTGGCGTGCATCCGTGCGTCGCTGCGGTCCGGTCCCAGGTCGACGGGCACGTGCACCTTCCGCCGACCACTGGCGACAACATCGATGTACTGTGGAGACCTCACGCCCCACGTGTTGAGCAATTCGGCGGTACGTCCACCCGGCCTCCCGCATGCCCACTATACGCCCTCGCTCAAAGTCCGTCAACTGCACATACGGTTCACGTCCACGCTGTCGCGGCATGCTACCAGTGTTAAAGACTGCGATGGAGCTCCGTATGCCACGGCAAACTGGCTGACACTGACGGCGGCGGTGCACAAATGCTGCGCAGCTAGCGTCATTCGACGGCCAACACCGCGATTCCTGGTGTGTCCGCTGTGCCGTGCGTGTGATCATTGCTTGTACAGCCCTCTCGCAGTGTCCGGAGCAAGTATGGTGGGTCTGACACACCGGTGTCAATGTTCTTTTTTCCATTTCCAGGAGTGTATTAATGTGTAATATTCATGTGGCTTCGTTCAGGTTAACGTGAAGGGTATCTAATATGTGCGCCTTGACATCGAAAAGTACAAAATATTACGCAGCCTTCATAGTATTAATGAAAACGTATCTGTGAAAGCATATGCCCGCCATTGTTTAGGTCAATTTGGCTCTTTCTACTGTAGTACCAGACACAAGTGTATTTTGTAAAGAGCCTTCTTTCTGTTATGTACCATTTTATGAAGCTGCCTTCCTTCCAATCAACATCAATTTGTTTTTAAGTGCCGGCCGAAGTGGCCGTGCGGTTCTAGGAGCTTCAGTTTGGAACCGCGTGACCGCTACGGTCGCAGGTTCGAATCCTGCCTCGGGCATGGATGTGTGTGATGTCCTTAGGGTAGTTACGTTTAAGTAGTTCTAAGTTCTAGGGGACTGATGACCTCAGATGTTAAGTCCCATAGTGCTCAGAGCCCTTTGAACCATTTGTTTTTAAGTGTCATTTCTGTTGTAACTGACCTATCGCAAGAAATCCTTTCTCAAATAATCCATTTACGTGTAACGGATAGAGCGCGTCGTGTGTGTATTTTTCTATGATCAGCGGGGACGTAAGTGTCGCAGAGCTCCCTCTTGTCAGCGGGGCGTTACCTCGTAGTTTAGGAGATGCTTTCAATTCCGCACTATCTGGCCACCAGAAAATCTGGGGTAGCTTCCTTTCTCAGTCAGTCGTAAGCAAACATGCCTCATAGCCAATTACGCGCCACGACGCAAGCGATAGCTTAGTTTTAATAGAAGGAAACTAGTTGATGAGGCAGAAATCGTGTAGCTGCCGATTCTCTTATAACGCCAACTGGAGAAAATGTGCGCGTGACTTTGTGCGGCGCAACAGCTCGGCAAATTTTCGGCTGACGGGGAGCTGCAGCGCTGATTGTTCAGCTAGCCCCTTGCCACCCCTCCCGAGCGCGCCTTTCCTTGAATTATCCGCGATGTTCGATATCGGCTCCCTGTCACCGCGGGGAGGCGACTGCTTTCCGCATGACAAGCCATTTAAACTCAGCCACTTCACAGGCCCCTAGCTCCTGCAGCCTTAGGTCGCCGATCTGCCTGCCTGCAGGATTCCGTGGTGCTCTTCTTCCCAGTGCTCGTCATTACTGCTGACGATTTCACTATAACTTGTTGCTATTATAGTATAATATTCTGCGCAAAACATTCTCAGTCGTTTTGAATTAGCTGGTTTGATTTATCAGCAATATGGGTAATCATAATTGTTATTCCTTAGAGATTTTGCATTGAGTATGGTCCTTCACTGTGACTCAGAAAAACTTAAAGATTTAAGGCACAGGCATTTCGATAAATTTTTTTTTTGTATACCTACGTCAGTACTTCATAAGTCATCGTATGATGTGTGGCGGACTTTATATGGCGTCCCCAGGTATTATCACTCCTTCGTATCCAGTCTTTGATCATGCACAGTGTAATGGAAGTGTTTGACATACCTTTTGTTCGCCAAGTATCGAAGACCCCGATACACTGTAATTTAAAGTTAAGAATAATTCACTTCCTGGCACATTAAAACTGTGTGCCCGACCGAGACTCGAAATCGGGACCTTTGCCTTTCGCGGGCAAGTGCTCTACAATCTGAGCTACCGAAGCACGACTCACGCCAGCTACTCACAGCTTTACTTCTGCCAGTATCTCGTCTTCTACCTTCCAAACTTTACAGAAGCTCTCCTGCGAACCTGACAGAAGTAAAGCTGTGAGTACCGGCCGTGAGTCGTGCTTCGGTTGCACAGATGCTGCCGGCACGGTAGCTCAGCGTTTTCGGTCAGAGGGTTAGCAGCCCTCTGTAATAAAAAACTGAGTTAATCGATCAACAACGAACATAAATGGATGTCTTACGACGTCCGCCCCGAGCAGATGCAACGAACAAAAGCGAACAAAATGAGATTAAAAAAAAAAAAAGGTGGTAGAGCACTTGCCCGCGAAAGGTAAAGGTCCCGAGTTCGAGTCTCGGTCGGGCACACAGTTTTAATCTGCCAGGAAGTTTCATATCAGCGCACACTCCGCTGCAGAGTGAAAATCTCATTCAAGAAAAATTCAGGTTGAGTGTGATAATGATGTTTATTGCTTTTCATAATTATTCATAAACAAAGTACAGATCGAAAAAACGTTTGTTTATGAAATATTACCATAATTAACAGTATCTCTTTGGTTAAGAAACATCTATTAAATCGACTGTAAGTGTATATCTTTGTATGAAAATTCCATATATTCTTGTAACAGTCAACAAGTAGTCTGGTTTGTCCTTCAGTCAGTAATGCAGCAGCAAGTTGGAAGCTGATATGAGCTGATGAACATTAAATTCGTTTAGTAAATGATTTTGTTAAATATAGGTCAAATGAAGAAAATAAAACAGCTGATGAAGAAACAGATGGAAGGAATGTCAGAATTATATTATAAAACCTAAATATACCTAGTAGACATGAGCACTGTTTTTTACACTGAGTCACAATACACTACGAGCAAGAAATTCATCAAAGAAGAGCAAGAAACAAGTACTGAGCACGTATCCTTCACGCTGACATTTAGTTGCATATAATTGTCGATGTAAACTAAAAATGTACTTGCTCTGAACATTGTCAATTGTTTATTCGACGATAGAGAGGAGGGAGTCTCAGTTTGAAATCTCAGCGTCCGGAATATGTGAAAAGACAATTCCGATTCTTTTGTGCACTTACGATTTTGCAGATTGAGAAGGAGACATGTACATAAATCTGCATGGAAAGCAGCACCAATGTAATGCTTATGGACGGACAGATACTCACATAACGATCAAGAGTCAGGGACGATAACTAAGGTTGACAATAAAGGAGCTTACCTAACCAACAACGACAGTGCAAATGAACACCTGACGTTGAGTAGTGTTTTTTATTTTCCTTTTATTTATTTTCTGTGTGTGTACAGAACATCTAGTGAAAATGACTCTTTTTGAGCCAAAGGTGGAATCAGAAGACGTGGAGGACTGTGAATAAGTGTTGAATAGATGGGACAGAGACATGAAAATTAAAAAGGACAATTAATATCTTGAAGTAGCAGAACTGAGAAAGGCAGGTAGGGCGTTCAAAAAAAAAAAAAAAAAGAAGAAAAGTAATTGTTAGATCCAGTGGGCAAGGCTTCATCAAAAATGGAAAACATGTTGGTAAAGATTTGTCACTTTATGGAGAATTATGTAATCCAAAATAAAGAAAGATTAAAAGAAATAGGGCAAGATGTAAAAACGTTACGCTGTAGATTGTATAACCTTAAGAGTAAAATTAATAATATTCAGCAAATTGGCAGTACAATAAGAAACTGGAGAAATAGAATCTGATTACAGTATTGAAATCAAACATGTCAAAGACGACAGGGGTAAACAATAGGGAACATAACAAAACTGCTATCATAGGTATTAATTCTGAAATTAACATGTTGACGATAATTTAAAAAATTGTATTTCTGGTATTCACACAATGTTGATACGAAATTAGCAGCTGTAGACATAAATTTTTAAGAAAAGATGCAAATGGTCAGTCAGTAAATACAAATGAAATGGTTAGTAAAAGTATTGTGTCAAACTAAGGAAGTAGTATTTCTATAATTGATAAGAAATATGGTAAGCTTTACAATGACACGATTAACAGAAACCTTGCTAGCAATTCCGGTACTATTTGGTGAAACATTCCAGTGAAAAACATTTCAGATGAGGACAGTTTGCAACCATATGACTTTCTAGAGCATTGCGATGATAATTTTGTGCCTAATATGAGTTACAGCATGAAAATTAAGTTTGTTAAAAAGCACTGAAATCGGCTAATCAAAATTTTCTGTAGAATTGTCATATTCCGAATTTTAAAAAGGGTTCTTAAACAGGTTCTGATCAGAAATGGGGCTCTATGGAAATGTTTGGAACAGAAATGGGAATAAAGACTTTTGAAATAGGAATAGAAGTTGTCATGGACACAATGATACATGGAGACAAAATAATGTAACTATTCTGGAAATAAAAAGAAAAAACAGCTTGCTCATCATTGTTGCTTTAAAAGGTAGAGCAAATGAACTGTATAAAAAATGGACCAACAATAGAAATAATCCAGAACACAAAGACTCATATTAAGTAATTAGTAATTATATTAGAGATGTGTTCTATCCTATCGATATAAAGTATGTTGAAAAAGGTGTATGGCAACCAGTCAAACCGATGGATGCAGGCAAGGTGAATGAACAGACATGTGTTGGTAAAGAACATAAAGAACTGATCAATTTATTGGACTTTAATGATTGGGTAATGTATGATGATTCAGAAACAAAAAGGTTGATGAAGGGACAAGGTAAGCAAGATAAGCACCCTTTGTTAAATGAAAATTATTTAAATGTAATTGACTATAAAGCGATGCTGAGTAAATGGGTTAAGGGGATGTAATTGATGTTAGTGGTACTATGAAGAATGATGATTATGGCTACTTAATAGTAGATGATTAAAAACAAAAATGTTTTCTTTGTTTTAAGGATGTATGCACTGGGATGTTTGTGATTGTAATAATATTGTGGAGATATCAATGTGAATTGTGGAAGAATTAAGTAATATTAATAACAGTATGACCTCTGATGAGTTTCTCGATTAAATATCATCTAAAGAACCACACACAGTTGATGAAAAAATTTCAGTTATTAAACATGACTGTGAAGATGTCATAGTTTAAAAAAATCGGAATATTTAATTATATGAAGGTGCTAGTTTTGATAAAAGTGATGAAATTTGTAGTCCATTTATCAATGTTCAGATTGATTCTTAGGAAGACACTTAGGTTTCAGCAATATCAGAATCTTTAAGTAAAAAATTGAAACATGAAAGGATTATACTGAATTGCCTTTAGTGGACGTAAAAATTGAAGGTGCACCAGGAAGACAAAGTAATTTAATAAAAATTCTGAACTTAATTAGCTTATACTACTGAAGGAGTGACTTTTATGCATGAATTTTTAATTATATTTAATGTCAGTGAAGACTTTATTCTGAGGATGAACTGAATAGAAAGTGTGAGTGCAGGTTCTGAATGGGGAAGAAATAGCTTTGCATAACAACACAAAATTTATTTATAGTAATTTAATTTGATAAAATGTAATTCGTGGTAACAAAATTAAGAGCATGAAATCTGAGAGGCTTGTGGACAGAGATATACCAGAATTAGACGCAATTGACGCAAAATTTAATAGGCTTGTAGGTACAAAGATTTCTGAAATAGATTACCCTACTTACAACCAAAGATATGAGTTGAAATCGTGGGAATATGGTGATGTTTATAGTAACATTCCAGGAAGAGTAAAGGCACTCCAATGTACCATAATGTTAAAATCACATTAGACATTTTTCACAAAACTGTATGGGATACCAATACCCATATGAGCAACTGCTGAAAAGAAGTTACATGAAATGGATGTGTTTGACTTACTGAGAGAAGTTTTAGTCCATATAACAACCTGCTTTTAATCGTTTTAAAAATATATATGGAGGAGTAGGTTGATCTGGGATTCTAGATATCTGAATAAAGTTTTGTACAGAGAAGTAAATCACCCTTCAAACACTAATTATGTTTTACATAATTTCAAAACATTCTTATAATGTTAAACTTACAAGGGAATGGTCCAATAAGACATAACGAAACATACCCTGAAGTTTATTACACAGGAAGACGACCACGAAAGAAATACACATTCAAAACTTTAATTGCTAAGAGACAGCGCAAGAATTAAAAAAAAAAAACAGCTGAAAATTGCCAAATTCGTAGCGAGCCAGAGGGCGGTAGAAATGTACACCCCTGCTGGCGCTGTAGCAACTGCGCATGCTCAAAAATGGTTCAAATGACTCCGAGAACTACGGGACTTAACTTCTTAGGTCATCAGTCCCCTATAACGTAGAACTACTTAAACCTAACTAACCTAAGGACATCACACACATCGATGCCGAGGCAGGATTGGAACCTGCGACCGTAGACTGCAGCGCCCAGAACCGCTCGGCGACTCCGGCGGGCTGCACATGCTCAACTAGGCACACACACACACACACACACACACACAATAGAGGTTGGCGGTACATTTGTACACAGGAAACACGACACAACAAGATCGTAATTTGTGAAGGACGTTCGTTGACTGTTTCTCTGACACTACAGTACACAGTTCCTATTCTCTCGAATTAGCCACTTAAGTAACATCTATTAAAAATTTTCAGTTGCTTTTTGCAGTATTGGTGCGTATTGCCAATAAGATAAAGCCGAAGTAATGTTTATTGTGCCTTCGTAAGGCATGCCTGCTAATGGTACCTTTTTTTTCTTCCAGTTTCACAGTAATGTGGAATCCAATTAACGTTCTCAATTTAGCAATGATGAAATATGAAGAACGTGGTTTCCAGCCGAAAGCACCTACTTTTCCTGAGGACGTACGTATGTGTCATTTGTTAGTTGATTTCCTTGACATTAATTCGAATGATATCGACATTTCGTTCGAAATTGTGGATACGTTAGAAGAAATAGGAAATAACTCTGAAGAGTCCATGAATTGTGGTTCGGACGACGTCAGTTTTGCTAGTAACAGTTCTGAAGAAGAATACTTTCAAAGCTTAAAAGAAACACGTACTGCAACACCGACAGCGACAGAGAAAAGGCAGTGAGGTATTCGTTAAACGAAGGAGGGGAAAACAACGATTGAAGTTGCGCAGAGTGCAAAGGTGTTTTCGTTTCGTAAAAGCGAAGCGTGATCTGTACAAATGGAAGAAATAATTACATGGAGTAAGAAATATGTGTCAAACGGATATCGGAAACCACCTGAATGAAAAACTGTTCGAAAGATTTAGAACTGCTAGTGAGAGGTGATGCACGGTTACCGATGGAGATCTACGAGACTGGGCTCTCCGAATTGCATCTGAAATGAACATTTGCCCATTTCCAGGCTTCGTCGACCTGGCGGCGCAGGTTCAAGAAATCTTACAGAATAGGAAGTCGCCATGTTTACGTCACGTAAACGTGTGGAGCAGCTGCCAGTGACAGACAATGCTATAGAGAAATTCCTAGCTGACGTGAAGACGAAACTTGCTGTTATCCCCGCAACTGCTGTTTATAACGCTGATAAGTCAGGTTTCGTGAAAGAACTGCCTGCACAGTGCACTTTATCATTTCGGGGTCAAGAAATGACGGAGTCCGTTGCCCAGTCAATGAATGCAATGACACATCCATATACGATAATACCAGTGATAAGTATGAGTGGTTCACTGTTTTCGAACTGTCTTCAAGAACCGAAAGCCAAAGGAGGACAAAAAGAAAAACTGTTTAGTTGCAAAAGTCTTAATCGACGTATCAAAATCTGAAAAATGGGAAAGAATAATTTTCAACATTTCTTTCGAAACGTATTTGTATCAGCTGCAGAAACAAATTCATTGCTTTTGTAGGATTCATGGCCTGGACATAACGACGCCTCTGTTTTTGTGGAAGACGACGAAAAATCTGTAGATATAATATGGATTCCGCCTTGAACCACTAGTGCGATTCAACCTCTCGGTAAAGAATTTTTTCGGCAATGGAAAGTATTTTTCAGGAAATTATCAGGCAATATAATTTTGATACCGTTCTTTCATTTCAGGTTTATCAGCGGAACAGTATTCGTAAGCTCCAGTGATTTGTGCATAACCAGTTTTCTTCTCCATACTATACGAATTCGATCAAGCAAGTCTGGTATGCAGCGCAATATGCAGATCAACGGCCGGGACCATGTCTCACTCCTTCCCAGTTCTGTTAAATAAAACTAGTGGTTACTGCGAAGTGCCAGACTGCATCAATTTTTCTTTTGTCCGGCGTGCCCGGTGCAAGAAAAATGTTTGGTTTCGTCATTCAATAGACACTTCACATTTTTGTGACGACTACGGGGAATAAACAATTAACTGTTTCACTACTAGTCAAATATACTACATTCAAACAATGTTATAAGGAATGGCCAACAGGAATTGTTATAAAATGCAGTAGGACGAGACACATTTCATTTCAACAAATTACAAGTCCTCATTGATGGAAGCTGTCTGTGACATCAAAAACTGCCATCATTTTATCATTATCAATGTCGTGTTTCCTGTTTACAGATGTATCGCCAACCTCGACTGCGTGTGTGTGTGTGTGTGTGTGTGTGTGTGTGTGTGTGTGTGTGTGTGTGCCTAGCTACTTTTATCAGAATTACATGTGCAAGAATTGAACAGTCAGTATGAAGCTATTCAAAAACATGTTTGTGTAGTTTAATGTAGGTTTTCACCGGAGCAAACAAGCTAACAAACACGAGCAAAAGAGAATTTTGCCTGGTGTACCCTGTTGGTTTCTTGTAGGTCTTGCAACTGGAGGCCACTGCAGCTACTTACGTGTCACAAACTTTCCCCAGTTACCTAATCCGAAAATGGAGACCTGTAGTTTAACGTGGAATCCGAACTACACGTCTTTCTTGGCCATTCCAACATCTGTGAGAAGTGAATGCACTGTTAACAATAGCAGTAAAAAAGTTGTAGCCTGAACGGAATGTCATCTCTCGCTCTCTGGATCACGAAGCACGCGCTTTGCCACTGGACTGTTTTAGTTTTAGAAGAAAAAAAAAAGGAATATGACCATTAAACATTACATGCGTAGTGGAAGCGCTAGCTGTGTCACTTCTTGAGTTGATGTTTCACGTCGGTACTTAGTGTTCTGTTTATAAATTTTCTATCAATGGTAATTAGCAGCCAGGGAAAAGTGGTAGCCGACATAGAAGGAAAATTTTGGACCAGTGCTAAGGAGAGGTGGAGATGAACGTCCGTGTAAAGTGCACGATCGCCACGCATGTCACGCTTCCATACAAATTGAGACACGTAAATACTTCCTTCCATGCGCCATTTTGCATACTCCGTCAAGAACTGTGAGCTTGCCATGCAAAATAGTGATTCGCCGAGTCGCGCGCTAGTCGGGCGGAGCTGTACAAACCGCTGTTATAAGCTATTCTTCGCGCGGCAAAAATGTGTAACTTCAACATGTTTTAGAAAATATTTGCAGTGCCTCTTAGCAGCTAAAATTTTGGCGGGGAATTTCTTTCGTTGTATTGTTCGTGTGTACAAATTTCAGGCTAGGTTTCGACATGTCTTATTGGACCATTCCCTTGTTAGATCTATCACCAAGATTTCATCATGTTCCTATAACACCAGAATCCTGAAAGTATAACGCTTTTCTTTACATAAGACGATGTTATCGGTATTGTATAGTACCTTTTGGCTTAAATTCACCTGTAGCAGAATTTATTAGCACATTGGATAACGTAACTGGACAGGAACTTTTGTCTGAATTGACAGTTTATGTGGACAACAGCCTAGTAACTGGGCAAGATTGGAATGAATACATTGAGCTTTAGAGACAAATGTGTGAAAAACTTATGCAAGAGGGAATGACACAAACTTAGAAAAATGTAAGTTTGTAATGTCAGAACTAAAAGTTTGAAGATGTGTTATTACCAAAGAAGGAATTTTGATAGATACAGAGAAAATTAAAGCTGTTTCAGCCTTTCGAGCTCCATATAACAAAAAGCACTCTAAGTCATTTTATAGTTTATGTGGATTTAATAGAAAATTAATAAGTGATGGAAATTTATGCGCACCCTGTCTAAGTAATTTACTAAAAAAAGGACATTGTTTTAGTGTGGAGCAGGGAATGTCAATAAGCTTTTGAAAACATCAAGAACGAATTAAATGACACAACGTATTACGTAGAACTGCCTGTAGCTTACGATTTTGTTTACACATTTCCAATAATGATTTTGGTTTGGTTGCAGAATTGTTTCAGGAGAAAAAAGCTAATGTAGAAATTGCACACTGCATGACTGCTTTCACAAGCAGAATGCTTTTAAAACATGAAAAATCTTACATAGTTACCGAAAAAGAGTTGTTATCAATAAATTGGCGATTTACAAAGCTTAGAACTTATTTACTGGGGCATGAGGTAAAAGTATTTTCAGATCACAAAACTTTAACCTATCTTCAAGAATGCAGATTTTATCATGACGCGATTGCCATATGGGCACTGCACTTACAAGAGTTTGATTGTGAAGTAAAATACGTTCTAGTCTCTGACAACATTAGTGCAGACGTCTATTCAAGAAAGCCACTGAGAAGAATAAATGAAAATTTTGATCAGGATGAGTAAAGTGAATTTAAGATGAGGTATATAAAGGAGTACATGATGAAAAAATTATTAGGTCTACATGCAATAAAATTGGGAGAAGTCAGAAGCATGATCTCATCTAGTGACTGACGAGAAGCTTTGTCAGTAAAATGGAATATGAGAAATGAGACAGGTATTACAACATATTCAAAGAAACACTTTTAGGACAGACAAATGTAGATAACGATAACTGGAAATTATGAAACGTCTTAGCAGATCAAAACTGTGTGCCAGACTGCGACTGGAACTTCGGACTTTTACTTTTTGCGGACAAGTGCTCTAATATTTAAGCTACCCAAACGCGAATCATAACCAGTCCTCACACCTTCACTTTCGCTAGTACCTTCCATTCTGGGAACTGGAAATTATGTTGGACAAAGAATGAAGCACAGAGATAAGTAAGATACGTACATGAAAGCTATGGTCATTCTGGTATTCAAAAATGTATGCAAAAACAACTGAAAAATGTTTATTTTTATAATGTGAATAAAAAGGTAAGGAAAGAATTGTCAATTTGTTGTAACTGCCAAAGATTTGGGTTAAATAATAGCACATGTTAAGGCGAAATGCAAAACATCATTCCTGAAAAATCTTTGGGTTTAGTGGCCATTGATTTCTATGTTGCTTTCCCAAAAAAAGTAAAGGAGAACACTGTTATATTTTTGTCACACTATTATCACACTATTACGAAAGCAAAAAGCAAAACAATTGTTACATAAATTGAAACAGTCTTCTCCAAAAATGGATGTAACAGAGAGAGGTTCACAGTTTTTATGTAAGAACTGGAAGTCGTTTATAGAAAGAGCTGGAATTAAACACTTTGGGTTTGTAATCCATCATCAAATCCAGTAGTGAGATATATGCATGAATCTGGCCGTTTATGTTGTATAAATTGTAGTCATGAACAGTTCTGTTGGATTTTGAAGTTACATTTCACAAAAAAACCTGCGAACATACTTTCTGAACTAGTTGAAATCCATCATGTACAATTATGTCTGCACAAGAATGTGAGGAAGCTGTCATACATACTACGAGAAGACAGAGAGAAAGCATATATATATATATATATATATATATATATATGTGTGTGTGTGTGTGTGTGTGTTTACAAATTGTCAGATTTATGTACATATATTTTATAACTATTATATATATATATATATATATATATATATATATATATATATATATATATATATATATGTGTGTGTGTGTGTGTGTGTGTGTGTATACATATTCGGAATAATTGCACGAAATACCTATACTGGAATTGATTGTATTGTAACTATGATTACACTATGTACAGAATGGCCTATAATATGAAGCTGATGGGTTGAAGGATATATTGTGATGATTTGTTGAATTAGAGTGTTTGTGCAATGCTGAGGAGGTGTTGCTAGCACAGAAAATATGATAATAATGATGTTTGATGTTTTGATGATGCAGCTGCTGATGATGATTTTAATGTTAACAATGTTGATTAAGAGGCTGTAGTCAGGAAATGGGGAACTTTATTCTATATTATGGTGTCATGTTTGATTACAGTAAAGTTCATATATAGAAAGCTCATTATGTAATTACTGTCATTCTGATGAGTGATGTGATACCAAGCCCAGATGTGAAAAGGATGTGATACCAAGCCCAGATGTGAAAAAGATAAAGACAAACTAAATGTATCTGTATTTAGTATTATTTATGTAGTTCACTAATATGTGTATTATTCTATTTGCAGGTGCCTGCTTGTTTTACATAATTGTGTTTATAATAATACTTCATCATCACAGAATCTATACATATAAGACACAGTTAAGATTTATGCAATTGACTGTCTTTTTTTATTTAATATTTGTTTGTTTTGGTGTCAGAAGTTTGTTTATATAGTCGTGTTTAAAAAAATCTTGATCGGTTATTGTAATGAAACGGTTCAACACACAACTTTTTGTCAAGTATTTAAGAGTGATACACCATAATTTAAAGTTGAAAACATTAAAATTCAGTAATATAACAGTATTTGATGTTTCACACAGTTATTCAAAACCATGAAATCAATATAAATTTTTTTGTGAAATATTAATTAACTGTACACTTATTTTTATTTATTTAACCTGATTTGATTAAGAAACATCGATTATTTCGACTTTACATGTGTATCGGTGTCTGAAAACTTTGTAAATGACAACAAACAGTCGGTTTTGTGCGTCAGTCAGTGAGTAACATACTAGAAGTTGACATCAGCTGTTGAACAATAAATTCGTTACGTAAATGATTTTGTTGCATTGGAAGTTTAAAATGTGTAAATATAAGTGAAGTTGTGAAAGTAAAGCAGCTGATGAAGAAACGGATGGAAGCATTGTCTGAATGATATTACTGAACCTAATCATAACCAGAAGACATGAACACTTTTTTTGTTTTACTGTTTTACAATGAGTCTCAATACTACATGAGCAAGATGTGCATCAAGGAGCAGCAAGAAACAGGCACAAAACATTTCTGGCCTCATATTTCGTTGGACATATCTATAGATATAGACTAAAAACATGCACTTGCTTTGAACTTTATTTTTTTGATTGTTTATTTGACATTAGGGAGCAGTGTGTCTTAACAGGAAACAAGCTTGTCTGTAAAAATCTTTATATGGCCAAATTAGTCTAATTCCATCCTCATGGGACAGCAAAGGACCTGGAAGAGCAGTTGAACAGAATGGACAATGTCTTGAAAGAGGATAGAAAACGAACATCAACAAAAGCTAAAGGAGGATAATGGAATGCAGTCAAATTAAATCAGGTGATGCTGAGGGAATTAGACTAGGAAATGAGACACTTTAAGTAGTAAATGAGTTTTGCTATTTGGGAGGCAAAATAACTGATGATGGGCGAAGTAGTGAGGATGTAAAATGTAGACTGGTAATGGCAAGAAAAGGGTTTCTGAGGAAGAGACATTTGTTAACATCGAGTATAGATTTAAGTGTCAGGAAGTGTTTTCTGAAAGCATTGGTATCGAGTGTAACCATGTATGGAAGTGAATCATACACGATAAATAGTTTAGACAAGAAGAGAATAGAAGCTCTTTAAATCTGATGCTACAGAGGAATGTTGAAGCTTAGATGTGTAGATCACGTAAATAATGAGGACGTACTGAAAAGAATTGGGGAGAAAAGGAATTTGTGGCACAACTTGACTAGAAGGAAGGATCGGTTGCTAGGACATGTTCTAAGGCATCAAGGGATCAGCAATTTAGTATTGGAGGGGAGTGTGGAGGGTAAAAATCGAAGAGGGAGACCAAGAGATGAATACACTAAGCAGATTCAGAAGGATGTAGGTTGCTGTAGTTATTTGCAGATGAAGTAACTTCCACAGGATAGACTAGCATGGAGAGCTCCATCAATCAGTCTATGGACTAAAGGCCACAGCAACAACAACAACAAGATGTTCGTTTGAACGATAAGTTTCTTGAATCGTATTGGAATCTTGGAGGAACACCCCAAGTAAACCACAGCGCCATTCTTGCAGCATTAGGAGCTAGCTGAATGTTTCGTTGAATCTCCGGATTGTCTTCCGTTGAAACTGGTTTGTATGGCTTCCAACGCAGGGACAATACTCAAGATTTATCCGAATGAGAGGTTACAACATACCTTTCTGTGAGTAAGATATTCTGTCTTAGGATTTATCCTACATACCTATGATAACTGCTTTTTTTATGGCTGCTTCTGTTTGTTCGATGTAACTTGTATAACTATGGACCGACGTTCTTTGCGATTTGGCGGTTGTGACTGATTCAAGCAACTCGTTATCAGTCGTGTAATCAAGCTATAAAACACTGTTAGGTCTCATTATTCTTTGCACAAAGTACTTATTATCTCGAAGTCTTCCCGACTGTGGTAACATTTTTCTAAGCCGGTGACATTTTTGTATACATCTTCATTGTCTGTGAACAATCATATTTACCTTGAAACGTTTTCTGGCAGCTCGTTTCTTCGCAGAGTGCTTCCTCATTATATGCTAGACTTCCCTGAACATATACTTCGAAACAGACAACCGTGGAAACATTCGGACAACACAGGCTCCAAAGCCATTTTAAGGCACCTAGATGGCTCCAAACGTGGTGACCTGAAACTCGTTATTCAAAGATAACATGTAAACCACTTCTAATTAACCAACGAAACTGGCACGACAGCAAACGTCTGAAAGACATGTTACCACATAAGACAGCGTCACGCAGCATTCAACACATAATGGGTTGAAAAATGATTTGCACTCTGAAGCTTCGTTAACACTGGACTTGAATCAAGTTTACACAATGCAATTGGAACTGGCAGCCTCAAATAATAATAATTATTATAATAATAACTAACAGCGTAATGTTCTGCGCTCCTCAGTTTTAAAGCAGTAATGGCCCTCTTTTTGAGGTGAGTTAGGCAGCCAGCTCTACGGCCGTGTGAAAATATTTCCCCGTTAATGTCTCTGCGTTAAGGCAACTAGTTAATGGGGCTCAAAGGCTAATATGAGCCTGTGTCCCACCGCTATAGTTTGAACTGGTAGCGGTGTTGCCCTCTCATTAGCACTGTGATGGTAGATTACGCAACGGAGCATTCTTTAGTTGCTGCGGTGTATACGACATCCCTGTCTTTAACAAGCTGCACAGATGAAGTGTCTACAAGTGCGTTATACGCAGCATTTAGCCGCAACATTTTGGAGTGGCTCTGAGCACTATGGCACTTAACATCTATGGTCATCAGTCCCCTAGAACTTAGAACTACTTAAACCTAACTAACCTAAGGACATCACACAACACATCTTCGAGGGGTCAACCTGTCCCATGACTTTCGGCCACATATTTTACGATCCGTCAGCTGCGCCAATACGATAGATGATTCACACTTTGTGCACAAACTGTAACTATGTAAATTCCTTGAATTCGAAATAAAATTAACATAACGATAGTACTGGAAATCGTTGCTAGTTTTCTTGTTCACGGTACCTCCATCTAACAAAAGCTTGACTGATTGTATCCGCAGCAATAAACGAATGAAGCTGTCTGTTACTAACGCCTTCTCTGTGGTTTAGACGGCCAGGATATCGGTTTACACAGAAATTACGACTGTAGCGTAGGCTTGTTGACCCACAGATAACCACCTGGTATCCTGCCAGCTAAAAATGTAATTTATCTGTTAACATTGAGGAGTAGCACTTATTACAAAGACAACACTTCTTGTTGCTTTTTGCTTGCTATTCCCTAAAACGTCGTGGAAACTTGTTTCCCGAGCTACAAGATTCTAAGCTATATAAATCCTGTTCAGCGTATAAATTTTGTTGTTCAGTTACATAATCATTGCCATCAAAAGAGCATATGATATCCCCGTCTGAAAACTGATACCATGCTCCGACTGTAGCATGATAATTATATGCGTCCTCTTGCCAACCGGTAAGACAGCTAACAGTAACAAAAAATCGTAGTCTCATGTATCCGTAAAGTATTATAATCTTCTGACATCAGGAGGTCAAACTCACCGGTCAGACCGTATAATGTGGGCGACTGGTAACGCACTATATATGAAAAATACGCATATACATTTTAGTCCCTGGGTGCCACAGTGATACAACTTGGCATGCACAATGCATGTAGCGTTCACTCAGCACTGCGTGAGCTAAATTGTGTTGTTTTGGAGAAAAACCTATGGACTTATTTCTCATTGTCATTTGAAGTACAAGGAAGAACAATACTAACAGCAAAGTTTTATGCACGTTAAAGCAAACTTTTGAAAACGAGGTGCTGCCTTTTTCCCCTTTTCGCACATCGTAATTAACGATACAATTCCGTTTGGTAGACGAAAACACCAATTTTCTGGTGAACTTCTCATAATTCAGGTTCGCAGCCAGCTATCGCTCCATCACATAGTATATCGCAATTTTTAACTAGATTACTGGAGTATCACAAAATCTTGAACGATCAATGAGGTAGTCCTCTTTGAAAATTTCAAATAATTGATGTTTTGGTCTAAAATTTTCTCTCGGGAGTTTAATTTGTTGTGGTATTCTTCCCAAGTTCGCCAGAAACTTCGTTGTCGTGTTACAAGGCGATGTGAGAAAACGTGTCTCCGAAAACCTTTCACAGCGGGAAAAAAAAGTCGACGTCGCGGCCAATATGACAGCATGTAATTTCGACGACTGTCCAACAGGAATTACGGAAATTATGAACTTGCTCGAACTTGAGATCGGACCAGCATCTTACAACTTCTGTCGAAAAGTGGACAAAAAGCGTATCGGGCGAGCAGAGCAACAGATGACAAAAGCTGCCAAAGAGGCCCACAGGCCCACCATGACCATGCAGACGGTGGATCAGGACCTCCTTTTGGATCTGGAAGGATTACAGTATCGTCCAGAGATCACTGACTTCAGGTGTGTTTAACTTAATTACAAAATATATAACCCAAAACACGTGACAATTTTCTTAGCCCTTAATGTTTTCCAATTATCCCATGTATTGTGATAGAAAATATATTAAAAATGACTTATGCAAAGTTATTTTGTCAAAGGTCTAACATGTGTGCTTCGGGGAATACCGCCGATGACCAGTGTTTCGGTTGCAAGGAGTCCTTCCACCTAGAGCAGGGGTCACAGGGAGCGTTCAATGTGGGAAGAAAAATGATTTTTTAAAGCCTGACGGGTAAGGAAAAAACAAAATCATTATATCTATCATCAGTTTTTATTTTACCTGAAAAATCCTTAGAATGACCAAAATTTTCTTGCTTCAAATAGGGCTTATACCTTATGTACCATGTCGGTTTAATTTACATGATATGTATGAAATTCATCACAGAAGAAAACTGACAACCACCAACGGAATGTTGCAATCAGATCGATATCATTTGATGACCATAAATGCTATCTCCCCATGCCGACCAAGAGATCCATTACTAGCACGCCGTCAGAACGACGGTGTGTCTGTGTGCCCCGACTTCTATTAGGCTACTCCAAAGTTCTACGGTCGTTTCCGTTAGGTCGTCCCGTATTACTCTGTAGGATTCAAGTATGGCTGATATACAGGCCATTTCATAGGGCTGTAGCTTCATCACTGAATGTCTTAGCAATGGTTCAGATTGTTCAAATGACTCTGAGCACTATGGGACTTAACATCTGTGGTTATCAGTCCCCTAGAACTTAGAACTACTTAAACCAAACTAACCTAAGGACATCACACAACACCCAGCCATCAAGAGGCAGAGAAAATCCCTGACCCCGCCGGGAATCGAACCCGGGAACCAGGGCGTGGGAAGCGAGATCTTAGCAATGGGTATGATTGGTATGGAAAGGTATTCTCTGTGAAAATGAAGTCAGGGCCCAATGCAGCACGGAAAGTTTGAATACATTTTAACTATGGCTCTGTTCAACAACTCTTGGGCGTGTCCACTCTGATTCTCACGTTCCAGTTTGTTTTGCACCTAGAAATGTGTTCGCCGTTCCCTGAATACCAGATGATGGACGGAGCAAGGTGGCGTAGTGGTTAGACACTGGACTCGCATTCGGGAGGACGACGGTTCAATCCCGCGTCCGGCCATCCTGATTTAGGTTTTCCGTGATTTCTCTAAATCGCTCCAGGCAAATGCCGGGATGGATCCTTTCAAAGGGCAGGGTCGACTTCCTTCGCCGTCCTTCCCTAATCCGATGAGACCGATGATCTCGCTGTCTGGTCTCCTTCCCCAAACAACCCAATCCCCAATCCAGATGATGGCCTAAATCGCTGGTGACTATATATATATATGTGCATGGCGTCTCATCTTTCTGACATTTCCGAAAGATCAGACGCCACGTGGAATCCGCAGCTGTGATACATGTTATGGAAAGTGAAGTTGGAGAGGGGAGAAAAGTAACTAAGAAAAGGAAATGAAAGAAAATAAACTAATGATATGAGCGGCATTGCGGCTTTAAGCTGAATCAGGGGCGACGCGTGAAAATGTGTGCCGTGTCGGGACTCTTAGTCCCCATCCATGTCCTCCAGGCTTATTCATTTTAGATTTCCGCTAGAGGCAGAACATAAATGTGCATCCGCGCAGAAGGTTATGGATTTAGTAAGTGACGAGATAGTCCTCGCATTTGCGATAGGTACTTTGTCTGGGTGGCGCAGTGTTTAAATCAACAGCCTAGTAAGCAGGAGATCCCTGGTTTGAGTCCTGGTCCAGCATGCACTTTCATTTGTCTCCACTGATTCATCATAAAGTCCCGATACAGTTTATGTCATCACTTTCTTCCATTTCCGTTCCTTTCTTCACCCTCTACCTTCAATATAGATAATATGTATCACAGCTGCGTATTCTGCATGGTGTCTATTCTCTCGGACATGTCCGAAAGAACAGACACTACGCATTCATATCGCTAATTCGTCTCGATGGGCACTGAAACCAACAACTTGAGTGCGGATGTACATTTACTTTCGATCTCCAGTGAGAATCTAAAATTAGAGAGCATGGGGAACATGGACGGGTATTGCGGATAGGTGGCCCTTGGTCGGAGTGTGGGTCAGCCGGGAAGCGTGCCGAAATTGGACGCGCATTTGCGATAAATACTGGTTCTGGGTGGAGCAGCGGTTAGGACTGCCTACTGAGCAGGAGTTTCCTGGTTTTAATCCTGGTCCAGCACATATTTTCATTCGTTGCCGCTGATTCCGAGTAAAGTCCGGATGTATATGATATTATTAGTTTCCTTTTCTTTCCTTTCCCGCTCTCCACTTTCCACTTACATAATACTCTTAATTAATCATCTGAGAGCACCTATATTGTTCTATAGATGTTGGTCGCAGATATAATGTTCTGGGTTCCATTACAGTTTTAAATACAAGTGGATGACAGTGCAATTCAGAGCAAGGTCTTCACAGTACGCTGCATCTACATATACATCCATACTGAGAAAGCTATCTTATTATGTGTGGCGAGGTTACTTTGTGAAGCAACTTCCCCCGTTCCTTATACCAGTTGCGAATCATCCGCGAGAAGGTAAGCCTCCGTGCGCGCTCGAATCTCATGTTACCTTCATAGTCTTTCCGCGAGGTACACGTATGTAGTAGCAATGTATCGTTTGACTCTTGTAGAAACGATCGCTCTCGATATTTTAACAGGAAACAACACCTATACGTAGAAAGCACTTCTTGTATTATCTGCCACCTTAGCTGGCTGAGCATCTCCGTGACTCTTTTGTTGTTACTAAATAAACGTGCTGATCCAGTTTTTCTTCTGTATTCCCTCCTTCAATCATCTCGTCGGATTCGAAACTAATGAGCAATATTCAAGTTTTCGTACAACTAGGGTTTTGTAAGCTAGCTCCCTTGTGGCAGGACTACTCTTCCTGAAGCTTTTTTTTTTTTTTTTAAGATTAGTTTTATGTGGCAGTTTTCCGTTCTACAGCTCCGTATGCATGTTCCCAGGAATGTAAAGAGGGTCACTGCTTTTACTGATTGCCCTCAAATCCTACACTCATACGATACTGTTCTTTGTATCTACTTATGAGTAATACGTTACATATGTTCATAATGGTGGTCAACTGCCATTCCCTGCACCAAGAACCAATCCTGTCCAGGTCTTCGTTCATTTTTCTACAGATTTATAGCGATGCGGCTTCTTTGTACCGGGTGGTTATAATTAAATTGCAGCTACTCACCGAAGTCCATTGTGAGCTGTAATTATCATATGGCAGCAAAATTTGGTAGATGTGCTAATGCATTAACGCAGAACCGAGTTTACATTAGAAAAAATTAGTTCTAATTTTAGCCACCAGGTGCGAATCTGGTGCTGCGCAACACCTCGTCAACGTCTCCGAAGTTCATAATGAACAAACTGTGTAAATGGCAGTTAATAAGTAAACCAACATTATGTCTTTCTGAGGTGTCTGACATTCTCTGCTTACGTTTCATTGCTAATATATTACATACGGAAACATTTATACTCGTCTTTCTTGCATTCGAAGTGCAGATTTGCACTTGATGGACAGAATTTGAACTAATTTTTTTCAGCGTAGATCGGCCCTATATTAACGCATTAGCATATCTATCAAGTTCCGCTGCCATACGATAGTTAAAGCCCACACTGGAACTCTGAGAGCAACTGCACTTTACTTACAACCACCCAGAATATAACAGTACATCCGACATTATCCACTAGGACATTCACACCTACTGAAAAAAGTAATGGTTTCATAATACTATCTTCGGGTACGACCCAAGTTATTTTTACGTCTGAAGTTTTTCCTCTGCTAGGAATGATATACTGTGTTCTGTTTGCTAGGAACTCTTCAATTTAATCACACAGCAGTTCTGATATTCAGAACGCTCATCTTTTATTCATCAGGCGACTGTGTGGAACTGTATCGAATGCCTTCTGGAATTCAAGGAACACAGCATCAATTGAGCGGCGGTATCTACTGCCTTATCGGTCACGTGGGCGAACAGAGCTGGCTGAGCTTCACACGTCTGTGGAATTCATGTTGATTTCTACAGGGGACATTTTCAGTCTCCAGAAATATCGTTATACACGAACATAAACATTGTTGTACAATTCGGCTACAGACTGAAGTCAGAGATATAGGGCTAGAGTTCTCTGCGTCAGTTTGACGACCGTTCTTGGAAGCAGGAGTGACTGTAGTTTCTTTTTTTTCTCCATTCAGTGGAACGCTTCACTCTTTCCCGCGATCTACGGTACGCTGTCGCTAGTAGAGGAGCACCTTATTTCGCATACTCTATGTATAATTGTACAGGTATCTCATCAGGCCCAGTCACCTTTCCCCGGGTGGGTGCCTTCAGCTGATTTTCTACCTCGCGCTCATTTTTATTCGATAAATATCTTTTTGACATTCGTGCGATTGTTTAATTACGAAATTCGTAAAATACTGAGCAAGCAGATGCTGTTGGATACATGGTTAAAAAAGAAAAAAAACGCACAAAAAACGACAAGCAAAGATTAGTAGAGCTCCGTGTGTCTGTAAAATGTTCTGTGCCGAATCATACAACTACCACCGTCATACCTTAGCAAAAGATCTAGCAGAGAACCAGTCTGGTGTGGCAGTTGAATACAGCGAAACGAAAGCTGAAGTTTTAAATCTCACTTTCAAGAAACCGTTCACACAGGAGAATCGTACAAATATACCGTCATTTGACCACCGGGTGGACTGCCGTATGGGCGACATACAAATAAGCATCCCTGGGCGTAGAGAAACAGCCGACAGATTTGAAAGTAAATAAATCACCAGGTCCGGATGGAATACCAATTTGGTTTTACAAAGAGCACTGTACGGCATTGGCCCCTTATCTTACCCGCATCTATCATTAATATCTCGCCAAGCACAAAGTTCCAAGCGACTGGGAAAAAGTGCAGGTGACTCCTGTATAGAAGAAGGGTAAAAGAACGGAACCACAAAATTAGAGACCAATATCCCTAACTTTGGTTTGCTGCAGCATCCTTGAACATATTATCAGTTCGAATACAATAAACTTTCACGATACTGAGAAGCCTATGTCCACGAATGAACACTGTTTTATGGAAGCATCGCTCGTGCAAATCTCAGCTAGCCCTTTTCTCACATGATATATTGAGAACTATGGATTAAGGGAAACAGGCTGATTCCATATTTATAGATTTCCGGAAAGGATTTGACACGGTGCCTATTGCAGGCTGTTAATGAAGTACGAGCATATGGAGTAAGTTCACATATATGTGAGTGGCTCGAAGACTTCTCAAGTAACAGGACTTAGTATGTTGTCGTCGAGGGCGAGTGTTCATCAGAGACAAGGGTATCGTCAAGATGATTAAGAGAATTGCGATAGGACCGCTGTTGTTCTCCATATACATAAATGCTTTGTCGGACAGCGTGGGCAGCAATATGCGGTTCTTTGCTGGTGATGCTGAGGTGTACGGTAAAGTGTGGAAGTTGAGTGACTGTAGAAAGGTACAAGACGACATAGACAAAATTTCTAGTTCGTGTGATGAATGCCAGCTAGCTCTAAATGAGGAAAAATGTACATGAATGCTGATGGGCAGGAGCAATGGGGACAGAGTGCTTTTCATGACAGTCTAAAAGCTTTGTTAGACAGATACACAGCGGCAAAGAAAGCGACAGAAATGAGAGCACAACTGTCCTCTAGCAGTTGTCAGACATTTTAGTTCCCGACATTTTTTGACAACTTAAGCAGATAATGAACTCGCTTGCGGCTTAAGCTTTGACATTTCAGGGACAATTAACACCTTTCTATTGTGACCTATCCATTTACGAGTTTGTCATGTAATATGAGTAGGTACTTTATCAGTTTCTTTGGTCCACTACACATCTATTTTATCTTAGCCTTCGTTCATAAAATCTGGCAGAATTACCAAACTGTCTGCATGATGTTCATATAAAATGTTTAGTAAAACCGGAAAATTGTCGGTTTTCGCAAACACAGCCATACTTTACGATCGTTCTTCTTCGCAGAGATCATGTTATCTCCAACGTTATTTATTTCAGACACTAAAAAAAATTTTACATACCACCATCAACTGTCAACGAGCATTTGTGAAGCACACAAAGAACAAATAAATCTTTCTATTATTTTCCTATGTTCTAGAATTTACGACTAGTTTCTGACGGTATTTCCACTGTTGAGTACCGTAAATTCGAGGAAATGTCAGGTTTGTATACACACATCAAAAAAAAGTTTTGCATCATTCCGGTTCCCCGAACTCCTGAGGATAGGCGTAGACTGTGGATATTTTATCACAGACGCAGTCCCTTTGACTGTTCAGAGATGTCACTAAACGTGCCCAAAGATGTAAACAACTATGCATTAGCAGAACCTATTAGACGAAGGGGGTACGACAGCCGATCAGTTTCAGTCATTCCACCAGGAGGGAGGTACACGGCTTGTGTTGTCAGTAGTTCAACCATCCTTAGACGGTCAATACCGCGGTTCGATTGCGTCCGCATTGTTATTTTGTGCCAGGAAGGGCTCTCAGTAAGGAAAGTGTCCAGGCGTCTCGGAGTGAACCAAAGCGATGTTGTTCAGACATTGAGGATATACAGAGAGACCGGAAATATCGATGAGATGCCTCGCTCAGGCCGCCCAAGGGCTGCTACTATAGTGGATGACCGCTACCTACGGATTATGGCTCGAAGGAAACCTGACAGCAACGCCACCACGTTGAATAATGCTTTTCGTGCTGCCACAGGAGGTCGTGTTACGACTCAAATTGTGCGCAACAGGCTGCATGATGGGCAACTTCACTCCCGACGTCCATGACGAGCTCCATCTTTGCAACCAAGACACCATGCAGTGCGGTACAGAGGGGCCCAACAACATGCCGAATGGACCGCTCAGGATTGGCATCACGGTGTTGCATATGCCTTCAACCAGACAATCGTCGGAAACGTTTTTGGAGGCAACCCAGTCAGGTTGAACGCCTTAGACACACTGCCTAGCGAGTGCAACAAGGTGGAGGTTCGCTGCTGTTTTGGGGTGACATTATGTGGGGCCGACGTACGCCGCTGGTGGTCATGAAAGGCACCGTAACGGCTGTACGATACGTGAATGCCATCCTCCGACCGATAGTGCAGCCATATCGGCACCATATTGGCAAGGCATTCGTCTTCATGGACGAAAATTCGCGCCCCCCTGGTGCACATCTTGTGAATGACTTCCTTCAGTATAACGATATTGCTCGACTAGAGTGGCCAGAAGGTTCTTGAGACATGAACCCTGTCGAACATGCCTGGGATAGATCGAAAAGGGCTGTTTATGGACGACGTGACCCAGTAACCACTTTGAGGGGTCTACGCCGAATCGCCGTTGAGGGGTAGGACAATCTGGACTAATAATGCCTTGATGAACTTGTGCATAGTATGTCATGACGAATACAGGCGTGCATCAGTGCAAGAGGAAGTGCCACCGGGTATTAGAGGTACCGGCGTGAACAGCAGTCTGTACCACAGTCTCCTAAAGTCTCGCTGTATGGTGATACAACATGCAATGTGTGGTTTTCATGAGCAATAAAAAGAGTGGAAATGATGTTTATGTTGATCTCTATTCCAATTTTCTGTACAGGTTCCAGAACTCTCGAGGTGATGCATACCTGTTTTTGATCAAACACACTACGTGAAAGCCAAGTGACGACAGGTGCAAAATATTTGGTCCTTCAATTTTTGGATCGATAATTGTGAAATGGGTTTCCACCGTTCAAGTTAGATTGCAAAAGCATCACATTACAGAGTTCAGACGAAGATTCGTATCAGCAGTAGTTCCTAATTCTGTGTAGAATACAACACTCTTAGAGTCTCAACGTCTACTGCACTACAATATATTGTAATGGCCAGCGTGTATGTATAGAAGCTGATGGTTGTATCACGACTTTATAACCGAAACAAACTGAGTGCCTGGCACTGCCCAGGTACGTATTTATTGCAGTCCTTTATTAATCTGTCTCTGTCTTCCCTCTTCCTCTGCCCATCTTCTCATTCCCCCCTCTCCGTGCATCTACATCCTCTCTCACTGTCATCATTCTCCACAACTCGCTCTCTAGCCATTTCCTCCTGCCAGGTTCTTAGTCCATCTATTCCTACACCTCTCTCTGTACAGCGGATCATCCGCCCCCTCTGCCCATCTGTTCCTTCCCCTCAGTTCATCACCTCCTTCCCTCTCCATCCGACTCCAGATTTCCCCTCTACTTCCATGTCCTCCTCCCCCTGTCTGTATCCATTACCTCCTCCCACACCTCTCTGTCCATGCCATCCTCCCCCTCTACCTGTCAATGTCCTTCTCCCCCTCTCCCTGTTCACCTCCTGCTCCCTCCTGTGTCTGTCCATCTCCTTCTCTTTCCTTTCTCTGTCCATCTCCTCCTCTTGCCTTGCTCTGTTCATCACTTCCTCCCTCTGTTTCTGCCCATCTCTTTCCCTCCCCTGTATCTGTACATCTCCCCTTCTTTCCTTTCTCTGCCCATCTCCTACTCTCCATTCATGTCCCCATCTTTCCTTTATCTGTCCATCTCTCTGTCCATTGCTTCTTCCCCTCTCTATGGCCATCCTGTCCTCACACTAACTGTCTCCGTCTCCTCCTTCCCCCTCCCTTTCTGCCCAACTCCCCCTGCCACTCCTCTCAGCTCTTTATCATAACTACCCCAATAGGACGCTGGTGGTTCTTACTCCCACATAATTTCTTTCCAGATCGTAACTAACATGTTTGCAAAATGTGACTAAAACCCCAAAATTGTTAAGGCTTTCGTGGCCACTTGTTGACAACCTGCCTATTGGCTTCTGTATCGGGTCCTTCGGCCGACGCTCATCTGATGAATTTACTGACGTTTCGCCAGCACAAGTGGCTGGCATTGTCAAAGCTTCACCCTCCCTTGCCGGTGGTGAACTGGAGCCGAACTCACGGGCGCAGACTATATGCACCTGGCGCGCCAACGTCCGAGGGCTTCTCCTCGGTCATTTCCGGTGCGGTTCTCCTCTTGCTACCTGCGACGGTCGTTCGCTGCAGTACGGGAAGCCAGGATCCGTTTACCTTAAGACTTTCCCCTTTCTTGTTAAAACTGTTCGCGTGTTTTTGTATTTCTACAGCTTCTCTGAACAAGCGCGTGTTACAGTGCTTCTCTACAGCCAGAACTTCTGTATTCTTGTAGACACATTCAGCGGTATATTAGTGCACTGTCTTAAGAATTGTGTTGCGAATAGAGTTTGTAGTAAAGAGGAATAAATGAAAATGTCATGCATGATGCGGCATATTTACACACATGTCAGTATTTGATATCATACCTCCTGAAGTAAGGGCATAAAAGCTGAAATACTAAACACCTTTTTCCAAAGCAGTTTCACAGAGGAAGACCGCACTGCAGTTGCTTCTCTAAATCCTCGCACAAACGAAAAAATTGGTGACATCGAAATAAGTGTCCAAGGAATAGAAAAGCAACTGAAATCACTCAACTGAGGAAAGTCCACTGGACCTGATGGGATACAAATTCGATTCTACACAGAGTACGCGAAAGAACCTGCCCCACTTCTAACAGCCGTGTACCGCAAGTCTCTAGAGGAACGGAAGGTTCCAAATGATTGGAAAAGATCACAGATAGTCCCAGTCTTCAAGAAGGGTCGTCGAGCACATGAGCAAAACTATAGACCTATATCTCTGACATCGATCTGTTGTAGAATTTTAGAACTTGTTTTTTGCTCGCGAATCAACATGGATTCCGGAAACAGCGATCGTGTGAGACCCAACTCGCTTTATTTGTTCGTAAGACCCAGAAAATATTAGATACAGGCTCCCAGTTAGACGCCATTTTCCTTGACTTCCGGAAGGCGTTCGATACAGTTGCGCACTGTCGCCTGATAAAGTAAGAGCCTAAGGAATATCAGACCAGCTGTGTGGTTGGATTGAAGCGTTTTTAGCAAACAGAACACAGCATGTTACGTTGTTTCTCAATGAAGAGACGTCTACAGACGTTAAAGTAACCACTGGCTGGCCACAGGGGAGTGTTATGGGACCATTGCTTTTCACAATATATATAAATGTCCTAGTAGATAGTGTCGGAAGTTCCATGCGGCTTTTCGCGGATGATGCTGTAGTATACAGAGAAGATGCAGCATTAGAAAATTGCAGCGAAATGCAGGAAGATCTGCAAAGGATAGGCACTTGGTGCAGGGAGTGGCAACTGACACTCAACATAGACAAATGTAATATATTGCGAATATATAGAAAGAAGGATCCTTTATTGTATGATTATATGATAGCGGAACAAACACTGGTAGCAGTTACTTCTGTAAAATATCTGGGAGTATGCGTGCGGAACGATTTGAAATGGAATGATCATATAAAATTAATTGTTGGTAAGGCGGGTACCAGGTTGAGATTCATTGGGAGAGTCCTTAGAAAATGTAGTCCATCAACAAAGGAGGTGGCTTAAAAAACACTCGTTCGACCTATACTTGAGTATTGCTCATCAGTGTGGGATCCGTACCAGGTCGGGTTGACAGAGGAGATAGAGAAGATCCAAAGAAGAGCAGCGCGTTTCGTCACAGGATTATTTGGTAAGCGTGATAGCGTTACGAAGATGTTTAGCAAACTCAAGTGGCAGAGTGTGCAACGGAGGCGCTCTGCATCGCGGTGTAGCTTGCTGTCCAGGTTTCGAGAGGGTGCGTTTCTGGATGAGGTATCGAATATATTGCTTCCCCCTACTTATACCTCCCGAGGAGATCACGAACGTAAAATAAGAGACATTCGGGCTCGCACGAAGGCTTCCCGGCAGTCGTTCTTCCCGGGAATCATACGCGCTGGAACAGGAAAGGGAGGTAATGACAGTGGCACGTAAAATGCCCTCCGCCACACACCGTTGGGTGACTTGCGGAGTATAAATGTAGATGTCGATGTAGAAATTGACACACAGTATTTTTAACGCTACTTAATCTGATATTCCATACTCCCTACAAAAGAATGGCCCTGACTAACAGTAACCTACGCCTTTCATGAAACACTTACCTCACAAAAATCTTCGTTACCCAAACTACTGTAATGTAGCGAGTTCCATTACTGCCAGCTAAATAAAAGAGTCTAACTTCTGAAGGCACTAACTACTGATAGGTTTAGTTAGCAAATGAAAGGTTTTGATACAGAACATACAATGTATTTACCTTAATAATATTCAAAAGTCATCATATATATATATTATTTCATGGTATACAGTATTACAAATTTACTCTTTCTGAGGGACACACGTCCAGATCGTACGCTCTCAAAATTCTGCCATGTCTCTCCCCACATCCACCACTGCTGGCGGCTCATCTCCCACTGTGTAACGCTACGTGCTGTTCACATCCAACTGCCCAACACTACAATAGTAATATTCCAACAATGGAAATCAGCCACAGACTGCACACAGCAAAGTCAGTGATTTTAATACAGAGCGCTACGTGGCGTTACCAACATATAATCCTAAACAGCCTACTTACAGTGCATACAGTTAGATATAAAGAAGTAATACATTAAAACGTAATGCCTGATGAGGCAGTTTTACTGCATGAACAGCGAAAATATAGTCAGCGATAAACTTCTTTTTTTTTTTTCACCACATTCGGGGATTGTCAGGAAGAAAAGTTTCGCAAAGGTTTGAAACTGTTTGTAAAGTTCGTTGCAATTCACTAAGTGCTATGATTCTCAATTACTGGGTGAATAAAATCTGGATATTAGCAGGTCGTGTGTTACACTTCTTTTTCACCCCCACCCCTTTGATATTTAGGTGGCTCTTATTCCCACTGCGATTCCTTCCAGACAGTAAGTGATACGTGTACCGAGTTTGACTGAAAGATGTCCAGTGATGAGGGAGGGGATGTGGAATATACATACGTAGGTGTACATACAGTTATACTCATATACATATGTAAATCCATTTTTATAATATGTACTGATTACTGACATTTTTGATTACTGTGGGGAATCCAGAAACTAATATTTCGATACGTCCTGTTATTCTCATTAATCGGGTACTGCTCAAAGATTTGATGCTTGCTTTTGATTACGTAATCCACGTGCAAGCTATGCCGTGTTCAACATTGCGAGCTGCTCCCCTTAACTCTTCTTTCATGAATTAAGCTCCATAGAGTTCGGACTGCTAAGCGGGCGATATCACATTGCCGTCTGTAAAAAGGCAGCTTCCCGGCCATTAAAGTAAGCTTTCTCAAATGATAGCCGCTAGTTCTAAATCAAATTATTCCTGAACTGGTTCACGGGGCTGCGTGCCACCAGTTCCAATCCTCACATAATGGAAAAATCCAAAGTAATGGAGAGATACAAAAACACACCTCTCGTAAACATTCACAGATATCACAATAGTGAAAGATACAATGTCTGAAATTTGCTCTCAAATAAGAGTTGGTTGCTCGTATAGGATTTAAATTCCGTGCATCGCGTGGTCACTGGAGTGAACCCGGAAACCAAGACCGTACCGTGAAACGACGGGAGAAAATGTCAGACGTAAATTTATCAAAGGAAATATCCTGGAATTGGGCATTTAGTGGTTTTGGTCATTCTTCAATGGCACCATCTTCACAAACACCTCGGAAGGCCGAACGATACCGACCGATCCTAATCTCATCCTCAACTGGTATGCGTAACTGGATGCGAATCTGGGAAGGCACGTGGTCAGCACTCTGCTCTCCCGGCCGTTGTCAGTTTTCGTGACCGGAACCCCTACGTCTCAGTCAAGAAGCTCCTCATTTGGCCTCAGAAGGGCCGAGTGCACAACGCTTGCCAACAGCATTCGGCATACCTTGACGGTCCCCCATTCATATGCCAGCAAAGTCTGACAGCGCTTAACTTCGGTGATCTGTCGGGAACCGGTGTTACCATTGCGACAAGGCCGTTGGCTCACTAACACCCTACAGGTGCATCAGTATTTTATTTACCAAAACCTGAAAATGTTCCGGGATAGAGTGACCGATTCTTGAATATTGCTCATCAGTTTGGAACCCTTACCTCGTCGGATTAGTAAAAGACATACAAAATATCCAAAGAAGAACAAGGCGTTTTGTCACTGGATCGTTTAGTAAGGGTCCTAACAAGGGGACGCTGCTAAACACCGTAGAGTTTACTGCTAAATTACTAGGGCCGACGTGTCGATAAGAGTCTTACGGATTGACTGCGACCATAAAAATCACAGAAATTAAATTAGAACTCAAATGTTTCTGCTTTCTGCGCAGATGTCGGAGTAGCTATTCAGCAGAAACATTTAGAAACCCCAGTTTTCGGTGCAGCATTGTGTGTGTAGGTGCACTGACGTGTAGTTATGCAGCGCTTCTTTTTCAGCAAAATGTCCATTTGAGAAAAATTTAGGCACCGATTATGGACGAGGAAATTTCGCCGTACTCTGTCAGCCACTACTAAGATGAGCACACCTCATCATTGCAGTGTTACATTCAAAGCACGCTTTCTCATACACGACCTACATTTCACTTGCTGTCACATCTCTTTTTCGATGCATCCAACATACACAGATGAGCAAAAACATTATGACCACTGCACACTATAAAGTTGGATGGCGCCTTGGGGCGTTGCGAGAGCGTGACGCTGTAAGGTAAGTATATAAATGAAGCAGAGACGAATGGAGAATCATTTCAGGGACGATATGGATCGCAAAAAGGGAAATCCACTGACGTAAGTCAGTTAGACAAAGAGGAAATTATTATTACCTGGAGCATCCTCTTGCGCTTGCGTGCGACCTGTGGTATTAATCGAAAACAACGATCCAGTATCGGGTCACCTGCATCCCTTCATGCTTGATGTCTTCCTTGACGGCGATGTCATCTTTTAGTTGTATAATTGTCCTGTCTCAAAGCCAGAATCGTGATACAGTGGTTTGAGGAGCATTATAGCGAACTCATCTTGATGTCTGGACCACTAAATTCGCCTGACGTAAATCCTGCGGATCCCGTCTGGGTCACTATCTGGCGACATTACCACGTACACCAATCAGAGGCCCGTTATTTCCGCGAATTACATGAACTGTGCGTAGACATCTAATGCCACATAGCTCCACAAATCTACCAACAAACTGTCGGATCCGTGATACGCAGAATCAGTGATGTATTTCGTACCAAAGACCGACAAATAAGCTGTTAAGCAGATGGTCATAACGTTTTGGCTCATTATTGTACATCCCTGGGTGTTGTGCCTAACTCAGTTGTCTCCAGAAATTAATACATTCCATGTATTTCGTCATATCGCTGGCTCGGCTACGCTGCCGTCTGGTGGATGGATGATAGATATTACCATTGTAAGAAATTTTTTACGTTTTCACTTAACGACCCTTCCACAGACGAAAAAAATAATATTCTGATACTCTTAACGAATTGGGTGATATTTGACCAGGCCTCGTTCGTCATAATCAACTCAGTTCCGACTTTCGATAGACTTGGGCTACACAACCCATCTTAAAACTGAATATAATCATGCAAATACAAATATTTCTAGTTATCTGGTCTTCATGAAGGTTATAAGCCCATAGAATACAAAACAGTAAATAAAAGTTATATGCACTTCAAATTACACCGTATACCGCAGTTTCGTTGCAGAATAACTCTGTGAAAATTGGAACTTACGAGAGCGTTATTCGGAGATACAATGTTTCAGATATTTGCTTCAAAAAACTGAATAAGGAATACTGGGTTATTCTCTTAACGATGAAGTCATTGGATTGTACAGAAATTGTAAGGAAAGCCGTCGTGTGTTTTTCAGAGGAACCATCCTTGCACTTGCCTTGAATGATTTAGTGGAAGAGTGTAAACCGTAAAACAGGATGTCTAGGATTAGGATTGAAGCCAGCTCCTACCGAATACGTGTCCAGTTCGCGTCCTTGGTTGTTTTGGTGTTTCAGGAATGCTGGGACAGCGTAACTGGTAAGAGCAATATGCAAAGCAAGTGCTCTGCGTTAGTATCTCGATCCCAACTGCAACATTAATAGCCAGTAATTACAAAAATGCTATTACACTGCACACACTTAGCAATATTTGTCGTCCGAGACAAGTTATATAACACATGAAATGTATTCGCAGATGCGATTATGGACAGCCACCAGCTGTGTAATTGAATGACGACAAAGAAAATTTGTGTCGGACCCCAGATTTTCCGCTTATCGTGAGTAGCTGCCTTATTATTATGTTATCCGCGAACATGCATGAATATCCGAAGCCATTGCATCGTATATCTGAACAAAACAGGCACTGCAATATCATATCAGTATCATAAACCTTTATTGGCGGATCCGAATTAATCCTCAGCTCTGCCACCCTACTGAAGAGATCTACATAATGATCGACCTCCTTGCGTTGACCCTCAAAACGGGGTTCAAATTGTCGCTACTCCTATACCACTAATTACACTACTTTCTATGGCTCTCAGGTCCGATCTCTACAGTCACTTCATAGTCTCCAATTGGCTCGTAACGACTTGCACCGATAACCTCAACCATTACATGCAACGTGATGAGTTTAAAGGAGAAAGACGTTCTAAAACAACCTGCTTCATGATTCCAGGGGAACAAAAGTTGTGTAGTGCCTTTTACTAGACCTCGCCAAGTCCACCTCGTTCATTAGAAAATGATGCGTCCAACCTCTCAATGTCTCCGCTGTGAGACATTTTCCTGACGAGTACATGCTAGCGCACTAAAATTTTTCGTCACGAAAAACGGTTGAAGATCAAGCCGAATTCCACGTGCGCTCATAGCAATGTCCTTACGAACACTTTCGAAGCTTTCCACACACGAAGAGGTACTTTACTGATCACTCAGGATCGTTTTGTCGCGGCTTGACACCCTCAACCATTGGAAATACAGCCTCTGCCAAAAGGGCCCTCGAATCACTTCTTGCACCCACGATGGCTGCCTACCACTTCGGTTTGGCGAGTTCTAAAACCGCTCCACGAAATTCCTTTAACATTCAGGACTTTCAGAGAGTCATTCTCCAGAACAGTATTCAGGTGTTTCCGTTGGTCATTTCTTACTTCCGTCAACAACACTCTCCAGCAAAGAACTGCTACCTGCCAGGAACTTTCAAAATGTATTTTTCAGCGGACGTAGGAAAACACCTACCACCACAGGGAAATAATCTGTCTTTAAGTCAGCATAATAGGCCCAGAGCACACAGCCCTTATAGAAGGATTACGGGAAGAGCGGACCATCATTCCCAACCTGGACAAAAGTCTCCTTCCCTCGAATACTGCAGACTGCCCCGCGCGTACATAAGAGCCAAGGCGCCACCCATCGACGAGGTCAGGAGACAATTTACATCTACACCTGGGTAAGGCGGTAGGTAATTTGTGGACCAACACGAAGCAATGGATTTGTTGATTCTTCAGGTAACATACGCTCTCGAAGTTTAAGAGTAACGCCTCTCTTGCAGCACCTGCCACCAGAGTTGGTTGAGCATCTCCGTGACGCTTTCACGGGTCATTAAATGAAAATGTAACGAAAAGCACTGCTCTTCATAGAATCTTCTCTACTTCCTCTGCCAATCCTGTCTGGTACAGGACGCCACCCATTGACGCGGCCAGGAAATAATCTATATCTACATTTACAGCGGTGTGTGGAAAAGTGTAATTTGTGTATCAGGACGAATCAATAAATTAATTGATTCTTCTAGAGACGTACGTTCTCGAACTTGAACAGTAATACAAACGATGATACATGACGCCTCGCTTGCTGCATCTGCCACCAGAGCTGACAGCATCTCCACGTTCACGGTGGATAAATGAATCTGTAACGAAACACGCTGCTCTTCTTTGAATCTTCTCGATTTCCACTGTCAGTCCAGTCTCTTACAGATCCCAAACTGACGAGCAGTACTCAAGTATTGGTCCTACCAGCGTTCTGTAAGCTAACTCCTTTGTACTACATTTCATGAGAATTCTTGCAATCAATCTCAGTCTGCCCTTTGCCTTACCTGCTGTTAGTTTCATGTAGTCGTTCCACTTCATATCAGTTCGTACACAAACTCGTAGATATTTTATGGGTGTGACTGCTTCCAGTAATTTTTCTTGCAATCGTATAATCTTACAATAATTGGTCTTTGCATCCCTTTATGCGCGATGCGTTGCATTTGTCTATATCGAGGGTCAACAGTTACTTCCCGTCCCAAACGTCGATCGTCTGCAGGTTATCCTGCATTTCGAAACAATTTTCTACCTTTGAGACTCCTCTGTAAACAACTGCATTATCCACTAAAAACATTACTGAACTTCCGACGTTATCCATTAGGTCATTTACATGTACTGCGAAAAGTGATGGTCCTATAACACTCGTTTGGTCTACATCCGAACTTACTTTTACATCTCAAGAATTATATCCATTGAGAGAGACTCACCGAGTTCAGTTTGAAAGTAACTCTTCGATCCAGCCGCACAGCTGGCCTGATATTCCGTACGCTCGTATTTTGTTCATAAGGTGGCAGTGCGAAACCGTATAAAATGCCTTTAGGAAGTCACGGATGCTATAAGTTGTTTCTACCCTCTCTTTTTCCTTTATTCAAAAGTGTCTGCAAATTAAGCAAGCTCTATACGTGCTCTTAAAGCAGGAAGCAATATTTGTTTACTCATCTTTCGGTGCGCTCCCTTAATACAAATACGGTGTGCAGTTTGGCAGGGATTCCCTTTCCTCAGCGCTGCTTCTTTGTCGACGGTGCTGCTTGCGATTTGCTGCTTGAGTAAAGCGGGAAACTGGTGAAGTGAAAATTATTGTGGGGACAGGCAGTAAAAGCCGGAGGGAAGCGGTCGTAAAGCGGCCGCCTTCATTAAGAGACAGGCCCGCACACCACGCGTGGCCTGCACGCGGCCCAGCAGCCGACTTCACGGAAGCGCCCTGGTTTCATAGCTCTTAACAGAGATCTCAAGTTTATCGCTGGACGCTTTATACGGAGGACTGTGTGCCATCCTGTGCTTTGATGAACAAGCAAACCCGTGGCCTGTTTCAGTAGTCCCTTGAACTCTCGGCCAAAACAAAACTACAAGCTTTCAATTTGGTTAGTTACTGCGAACCTTATTCCATAAATTATCATACAAATTAAAAGTACATTAATGCAGCACCAAGAACGAAAGGCATTGCATTAAACTGGCACTTCTGATTACGTAACATGGGCCAGGCTGGAGCTAAGTGTTCACCTTCTCTGTGCAACCGTAATCATTTTTTGTACATCCTCAGGGTTTCATTTAAACCGAGCTATTCTGACTGTATAGATGTATCAGATTTTGAAACTCTTCATATACTTGCAAGGGTGACAATTCTGTGAAATTCCAAGGGAATAAATCTATGGACTGCTAAAAGCACGTAGTGAACTATGTCTTGCAACATAAAAAACCCAACTGGTATGCTGAACAATACATGGCCTCTATGGTTACTTTCCAAGGGGAAATACTTGCAGAGGTGCTGCAGTAACGGCGACGGGATTGTAACTGAGGTAGTTAGACACAGAGAATAGCATGGCAAACACACGGTTTTTGCAACCGATCTCCTGGAGTGCCGACAGTACGGGTTTGATCCTGTCATCGCCAAAACAGTATTGACACACAACTTGTTTACTGTACGCGTCGTGTCTGGATTAACTACAGGTTTACAACGAAGAACTCTCTCCTTCTCACCCGATGAGATTGTCTCCTTTTTTCACCATCGAGGCCGTTAATTTTCTTCATCCGTTACAAAAGAGATGGGACTTCGCTGGATACTGCTGTAAGTCAAGTAGTTCTTTTACGTACATAAACAAATTATTGGTCTCAGGATTAGTCTATCTGCTGCCTCAGTTGTGGGGAAGGTGATGAATTCCCCCTTTTCATTGAACAAAGAAACAGCTACTTTTTTATCGAGGTTGATCGCCTGCAGACACTACATTGGAGCTCCGCCGTCAACTGGCCTTTCTTGCCAGGAGGACGGAAGCGACGATCTCCAGTGAGATTCTCCTGCGTCCCAATTCAACCTCCTTTCCCGCAATAGTCAAGGAGTTGGATGATGTGTAGAATCCCTTTCCTGTTGGGATGTTTCCAGGTGTTACTCCTGCACCCTTACTTTGTCAACCGAGCTTGTGACGGTGATAGCGTGTTGTTAGAGAAATAGATACTGTAACACAGAAGTTGGCGAGACACGTTTTGGGTGGCACAGTTTCTACGGGCTAGGTATCAAAGCTCAGTGTCGGAATGCATACGTTCAAACGAAATGAACAAGGATGAAGTGAAGTCGTCTACCGTACGAAACTGATACGAGAAAACATTTAGGAAAAGTAGATACGACTGTGATTTTTAAACGTATAAAGTTAAAGTTGAAAGTCACTAAAAAAAGAGAGAATCATACACATCTCCCTTTCATGCATAGCCCCAGTCGGAAATGAAAGGAGGCATTCATCTTTCCCCCAACCGAGTTAGGAGGCAGTCCAGTCCTGTGACTAACAATCTCTTTATAGAAATCAAAGAACTACTTGACTTAGTACGTCAGGTCTACATAAAAACGTCGGAGTCTCTGGATCTTCACCATCTGCACAGGGACCTTGTACACTCCACGGACGAACTGGATTCGAGTCCAGATGAACCCTCCTCCCCCCCCCCCCCCCCCCCCTCGCGCCATCCTGCAGTACTGCAATCAACACACTTTCCGTAACGACTTTAAGGCTTTTGCAGATCAATGTAATGTGACGAGTCGTTGTAGTCCTTGTAATGGCTGATCTTAACAGAAGTGTGGCGAAATTGGAGCAGATCTGTTGCGCATTCAAGAGCTATACCGGCAAAATGAGAAACTCACGCACTTCTCATAGACTTCTCACAAAATGGAAAATTGGAAATTTGTCGTAAGTTCTATGGGACCAAACTGCTGACGTCATCGGTCCCTAGGCTTACACACTACTTAATCTACCTTTAACTTACACAAAGGACAACACACACATCCATGCCCAAGGGAGGACTCGAACCCCCGACGGGGGAGCCGCTCGAACCGTGGCGAGGCGCCTTCAGACCGCACTGTTACCCCTCGTGGCAGACTTCTTACATTCCGTCCTTTTATCAGCAAATGAGAAGGCAGTTATTGCTGTTCCAAAGACAGGTATGACGATTAAAAAAATCTCGGAAATGTAAAGTGAATATTCGGCTTCTGTGCATTTCGATACCAGAATGAATACTGAATCGTTACAAGTACATACGTGCAATACTCAGACCTCGTAGAACTATATACCGGAAAAATTATGCAAGCGGACAGCTATGGTTAGAGCAAAAATCTGTTGCAAACAGCGGAAATAATTGTGAAAAGTGTACCGTAATTTATGCATGATGTTACAAACTTTCAGGGATGATGGGGAAGGGTAAATGTATCAGTCTGATTTAGGAGACTCTGGTCCGAAATTATAAGCGAAAATAGTTCTGATTTCTCTGACAGTGAAATACATGTCCTGGCACTGTTGTTGCTAAGATTGTAGGATAGGAAACTATCAGGGGTGGTAGTAATGATCAAACAAGAAAAAAAGTCAACTACACATCAACTCTAAAATACATACCTTCAGAGCTAAGTGCACTTGTTCATCTTCAGTACTGTAAAACACTTTTCTTCTAATGTAAGCTCCTTGGTTTCCATATTTTTACCGGAGGTAGCATGGACCAAAACAAGACGATAGAAAAAAGTGTCCATTAAATATAGTCTCTGCAACGCATACCCTAAGAGTGAAACATCCCTTTAGAAAAATTTATGAATGACTGTGCTGATAAACCTCTTACGTTATTTGATTTTCAAACAGCTGAGCAGAACTGAACGTACTCAGACATTTCTCACTTTACTTATTCTGATCATCACTAAATTGACACACAATATTTTTAGGGCAACGCTATCTCACTTTCAATAATCCCTAGAAAAGAATGGCTCTGACTAACAATAACCTATACCTTTCATGAATCACTTACCTCACAAAAATCTTCGTCACCCAAACTACTGCAATACAGCGAGAGCAAATACTGCCAGCTAAATAAAAGATTCTAACTACTGAAGGCACTAACTACTGATAGGCATAGTTAGCAAATGAAAGATTTTGATAGAGAACAAACAATGTATTTACCTTAATAGTGTTCAAAAGTCATAATATATATATCAGTTCATGACATCCAGTCTTACAAATTTACTGTCTCTGATGGACACACGTTCGGATCATCCGCTCTCAAAACTCCACCATCTGTCTCCCCACATCCACCACTGCTGGCGGCTCACCTCCAACTGCGCAACGCTACGCGCTGTTAACAGCCAACTCGACTATTCCGACAATACCAACCAGCCACAGACTGCACACAGCACAGTCAGTGATTTTCGTACACAGCGCTACGTGGCATTACCAACATAAAAACCTAAACAGCCTACTTACAAGAGCTATGGGCACTTGTTCAGTAGAAGAGACGTGTTTCACAGTGGCAAAGATGGACAAGCGCTCACTGCTCTTACGGCATCTATTTTAGAGTACATGTTTGCTAGACGTTTTTTCTTGTTTTGATCCACACTATATCCTCTGAAAGTTGCCTACTCTACAGCATTAGCAAAAAAAAAGTACCAGTGAATGTATTCCATTGTTAGTGGTATCAGAGCGATTTTCACTCACAACTTTTGTTTCTGGGCCATATGCCCTCACCTCAAACTGACACATTTACACTTCCCCATCTACCCTGAAACTTTGTAACGTCAGCAGGGAATCACCCTGTGGACGATAGGGGTCAGAATGTTTTAGACATAATTCAAGAAGTAGAACCGTTCATCCTCAGAAGTCCTTGATTCAGGGCAATCAACAGAGCCGTTACAGCTTATAGCATATGGCTTTCACAGATTTACTGTAATTCGATTTAGCATTTTTATTGTTATTCGGAATGGGGCCAGACTTATTTATACATTAGTTTATGCGGATAGAAAACAAAAAGCAAAAATCTTAACACGCAACGTATATAGTACAAAACAGCCAGACACGGTAAGCGGAGGACTAGTAGGGGTGCGTGGCTGAGTGTCAATACAGATCTACCTTCCAGTGCTGCGTGCTCAAAGTGCAGACGCGAATACTCCACCTGTTATCCTTACCTGTCCTTACCATTTATGCAGTTCTTCATATGCCGCGCTCCCATATGTGAAGTCTGACTCCATTTTAACACAACAGTAGCCCGGGAGAGGTTTGTACTCAATCAATTAAAGAATATATTAATCTGATAAAATCGTAATATATAGTTCAGGGCCCACACCCTTCAATTCGGCTGGTGCACATTTGTTACAACAATTATGAATTTCTGCAAGTCCAGTTATCAGAATTCGCAGAGCTTACGCGACTGAAAGCTATTCCCCATAGTGAAAACCCTTCCACCTCCTACCAAATAGTTACTCATGTATAAAATACCCTTGTGGTACAATATGCCACACAATTTCTACTCTCTGTCACATGGGACTTAGAAACGAAAGCTAAGATAGTTTTGGATTTGCTGGCAACGATGCACACGATGAACAATTCTCACCAAAACCAGGATTCGAACCTGGGTCTCCTGCTCCTTTTTATTTTCTTATGAGTATCGGCAGGAAAGAACGGACAGTCAGCTTCAGGCTGGGTGGAGACAAGGTGTGCAGGGGTTGAATCCCGAGGCATGGCCACAATGGCTTGGCTCGTCTGCCATGTGCTGGTCCCTCACACGGTAGTGGCCTTTTTTTAAATTTTTTATTTGTTACGTTTCACTTTTATTTATTTATTTAAAATCTTACAGCGTGCTACTGAAAAAAGAAATAAACAAAATCTGAGTTAGTTCTACATGAATTCCGCCGCCAAAAAAGGAGAAAAGATAATTGATTTCCAGTCGTTGCATACAAAGATTTTCTGTTAATTTTTTCTTAATAAAAAAACAAGACAAACAGGGTCACAAAATTGAAGTCAACACACCTGAAAAGGGACCATGGCGAAAATACCATTAGGACTGGTAAACTCACCAGTTCATTTATTTATTGATTTTTTATCAAAAGGAAGGTAAAAGGAATGAAACATCCGAACAGGAAAGGGATTCTACACATCATCCAACTCCTTCAATATTGCGTGAAAGGAGGTTGAGTTGGGATACAGGAGAATGTCACTGGAGATTGTTGCTTCCGCCGTCCTGGTAAGAAAGGCCAGTTGACGCGGAGCTCCAATGTAGTGTACACAGGCGACCAACCGATGACGCAAGGTATCCATTTCATGGCAATTACTACACCGGTCGTCTCACTAAGGCAAATCTAAAAAAGTCGAAAGCTGTTGGGGACGACTTGGAACCATGAGGATGCGACTTCCATACGAAAAATAGGTAAACTTACATTGAACTAAACAACTTTCCAGTCTCTCTCTGGCGAGAGTGACTCCACACACGATTTATAAACTTCCAGCGACATAACAGCATTTTTACAGACAGATGCGACTGGGAAATTATATCAACCCCCAAATAACTGACATCAATAAAAAAATTCCAGAATGTACCCTGATTTGTTATATAACCCATCAACATCTGCTGAAAGTGTTAAGCTCACAGGTCGCAGACAGGCAAAAAGGCGAGTTACAAGTTAACTGAGGAACCTGGAGACACGTTAAAATGGTGCGCAGAAGAAAAAAAGCAGAAGCTTTAGCCCGAGCATCAGGGAGGCCCAAATCTGCCATCATCCTGGGTCTGGCCATAGCCTCATAATGCACCCGAAAAAAATAGTTTCGACAGATAAACTTACCCAATAATCATTGTAACTTTCGGGACATCATCGCAGGAAGGGAAAAAATTGTGCAAAAAAAATAGACTGTATTAAGCACATACCAAGGTCTTGGTAACGATAGAGAGCGACGCTCGCGTTCGGGGATCTCTCCTTGAATCATATCTGTGACGTAACTTCAATTTAACGCAGCCATCTTCATCGCACAATAATAACAACCAACGCTCTATGGTGGATGACTGGCACATCCCAAAGAATCTCAACCACGCAAAAACCCCGATAATTGAGTAACCGACATTTCCGGTTGTTAACATGTGCTCCCGTAAGACGACGAAATGCATCCAAAACGTCCTTGATCACCAGTATGTCGTCATGAATACGAAGAAGGATCAAAACCTCACTGACATACGCGCTGATGATAAATCTTTCTCCCAATAACGACCAGCCACGCAGTCGAGCAGCTACGGACCGCAATAAGAGTTCCAGAAATTCCACGAATAACAACATAGATAGGGTACTCCTCTGCAAGTGGAGGTGTCTATACACTTCTATGGCGGGAATACGAGAACCGTTCACGTCCAGAGACGCCCGTATACAAGTAATTAGAGAGGAGAACATCCATCTTGGAGGATCATTAAAATCATTAGCCGTCAACACTCGCAACAGAAGATCATGTCTAACTCGGTCAAACACATGATTAAAATCAATAACAAGTAATGACAGTGGAAGCAATAGAGATGAGATCACGACATTCAGCAACGGGAGTCAGGAGAGTACGACTCGGGAGACAACTTTGATAACGCGCGACAATGTCAGCAAGTCCGACAAACGACTATTTATCGCCCGCTCTACTATTTTATAATCAAAACTTAATAGCATTATCGGTCCGACCTAATCCAGGGATTTTCCGACCTTAGACGAGGGAGGGGTGTGTACCCTTTGCACCACTTCATTCATCACAGATGTTATCGTAGATTCTATCAGAGACCAAATGGAACATAAATTTCTAAGGATACTTAATGCAAGCACGGTGATTTGCGAGAAGGAAAGCGAACTACAATATCAGATACCTCATCACGGCGAAAAGTTGCCGTAAACTCATCTTAGAGAGCTGGCGTAACAACACTATCAAGGAGGGAAGTAAAATCAACAGACAGTATACAGTCTGATTCCACTACAGTTTGGGGCGGGAAAAATATAGCGAAAATTCAAGCATTGTATCAGGTTGGGGTGACCACTCACGTCCATCGATAGAATGAATGGCAGTGGGACACATATTTTGAGATCGCGTTCGATGCCGAATTAGATGATACAGAGGCGCCAACTCATCCTGGATAATTGAACGTGGCTGGAAACGCAAACGAAGACAATCTAATTCAGTCTTTTGAACTGCAGGAATTTCGCTTTCACGCGTTGAACATCCATAAGCCTCAAATGGACGTCTCGAGCACAATCATAAAGACCATGAAGGACAGAATAATAAAATTCTCGAGTGCTTTCCATTTCAGCCGCTTTACAAGCGCTAAAACGCCTGAGTTCAGTGCGAAGCCGAGGTTTGGCAATGGCAATATACGATTCCATAACTGAGGGATAACGTACTTGGGAACGGCTTGCCCGCCCCCACACGGCAGCGATGATATCATCCAGAGAGGGATCCGCCTGATATAAAACATTTAGCTTCCATATAGGACGAGTCAACTACTAGACGTAGTTGTGAAATACATAAACCACTCTAATGAGGGATATCTGTGGATCTAAGCATCCTGCAGACTGAATGAAGTCACCACATCATAAAGTTTATTACAAAAGTTACAACTGGGAGTTTGATTCCGAGGACGTAAGACGCAGTTTAATCTCGTCTCTTCAAAATTTTCAGCGGATTTTGATTAAGTAAATAAATGCCATCTTTCTTACAAAATGGGCATATGCCCGACCAAATCTGTATGGAGCACAAAGAAAAATTCAGATGAAATCATAAAAATCGACATCTTACACCCAGACCATCGTCCAGCATTTCAAAGCCCGAAACGGAATACCGTCCCTATAATGCACCGCCATGCCAGTAGAACTCCCGGTGCACCATTAAAAAAGAAAAAAAAAGGAATATTCAGGGAGACAAAACATCAAATAACACTTTTCGTAAACACACAACATCAGCTTGGAAATCATAAATAAACTGTCGTAACGCAGCAATCCGAACGAGTTGCTTATCCTACTAACATTTAGGGTAAGAAAAGTATACGCCTCCATGAGTTAATTTATGTAAGACATGAAAGGAGAGCCACGCGGGATTAGTCGAGCGGTCTTGGGCGCTGCAGTCGTGTACTGTGCGACTGGTCCCGGCGGAGGTTCGAGTGCTCTCTCGTGCATGGCTGTGTGTGTTTGCCCTTAGGATAATTTAGATTAAGTAGCGTGTAAGCTTAGGGACTGATGACTTTAGCAGTTGAGTCCCATAGGATTTCACACACATTTGACAATTTTTGAACCCGAAAGGAGAACTAGAAAAGAATTTACGCAACACGTCGCGCTCTTCACAACACTGGCAGATGGCGGAGAAGAAGGTACTGGATTTGAATCCTCCCCGAGAGAAGGTACAGACTCCTTGCTCGCTTTCTTCAGCACGACACTCAGGTTTCCTTGGTGGAGGGGGGGGGGGGGGGGGAGGGGAGTGAGGCATCCCCATTCGACCTAGCGGAATGTGAGGAACACAAACGGCAGCTGTGAACATTATCATCAGATAAAGAAGACGCAAGCAGTGCAGCGTCTGAAGCTGTCTGCATCATCTGTCTACCTGAAACGGGATCCGTAGGCACCGTGTGTGTGTGCGTGTGTGTGTGTGTGTGTTTGAGGTTTACGGGCGCTAAACAGCGTGGTCATCAGCGCCCACGGAGGCACCGTATCAGAATGACGATGGGATGGTTTTGCATTAAAACACTGTGAAGGCAGAACAGTAGACGATGTCTCCGATAAATTATCGGATCTGTCCGGAAAAGACGTTTCTACGGGTGGAGGAGAGGACGCGGATGCCAACATTCATTTCAACATCAACAGAACCAACCTCGTCATCCCTGGCGAAACAAATGGTTCAAATGGCTGTGAGTACTGTGGGACTTAAGATCTGAAGTCATCAGTCCCCTAGAACTTTTTTTTAAAAAAAAAAATCTTTATTTTAAACCAATATTATATTATGATACAGAATAACCCACCACCTGAAGCATTAGTGGGTCTTTGCTTACATACAATAATACAGTTACTACAGCATTCATTACGTAATATTATTACCTACTTTTTAGTGTTAGTTTTTATTTTCGCTATGGTCATTTCTACTTCTAATATTAACCTACTTAACCTAACTGCAACGTTACACACGTGCCAGCGTGAGTATAAACCTACTGTTTGTGGCCGGGCCCACTGGGCTGAGTCCAGTGGGCATGCCCCTGGCACCGGGCTGGCCCAAGACGTTTGAACCGCTGCAGTTTATACTAAGGTATTATCCTAACTTATCCTACTTCTTAACCTATTCCTACGCTACTGTCAATTTCAGTGTGTTGGTCAAATCCGGTAGAAATGTGCACCCTCCTCCTGGTCCAGGAGCGTGGCGGATCCCAGCCGTGAAACGGCTGGCCAATTCCACGTCCGGCGGAAAGGGACGGGTGCACTTAGGTCTGGTCAGGTGTTTGTCAATTTCGGGTTAATTTTGGTTGTTCCTGAGAAAGTCCTTTAATATTTTGCCCGAGATCTCATTCGCAAGATTATTTAAAGTTTGAAAGTGATCCTCGCGCCTGAGTAAGTGGTACGTGTCTTGATTTGGTAGTTGGAGTCTGAGTTGTGATGCTACTTCGTCGAAGAGATGGCACTCATACACCACATGGTCTGGGGTGCCCTGTGGGGCCCCACAGTCGCACGCTGGTGTAGCCCGTTTCCCGAATCTGCATAAGTATGCTGGATAGGGTCCATGTCCAGTGAGGAAGTGCAGAAGTCCTCTAGATGGCTTGAAGTATCTGAGCTGTAAGCGCTCCTTGATATTTGGCAGCAGTTCATGCGTTCTCCGACCTGTGTCGTCCGCATCCCATTGCTCTTGCCAAAGTTCTTCCCCCCTATTTCTAATTTCCGATTTAGAGCCCGTGTAGATCCCCATTATTTCTATCATTTTATCCCTGTTGCCTTTCTTGGCCCAGTACCATGCCGCCTGTTCTCTTATTTTAATGTCCAGAGGACACAGCCCCATGAGTACTAATAGCGCCCCCCCTGGTGTTGTTCTATATGCTCCTACAGAGCGCAGGAGCATATTCCGCTGCACTCTCCTCACGGCCATGGCAGGCATGACCCTCGTGAGCCTGTGAGCCCAGACTCCTGACGCGTATCCCACAATGGAGGTCAGTATGCTGTTATGATATAGTTTGATTAGGTCTGGTGGTAAGTGAAACCGCTTGTGTCCTATGCCAATGAGTTTATTCAGTGTTTCTAGGGATCTCTGTGTTATTGTGTCAACATGCGATGTATAGTTCCATCTCTCATCGACGATTACGCCCAAGTACCGGGCCTCACGTCGCCGAAGCACTGGCGAGCCGTCTATTCTCACCGTCGGGTTCCTAACTAGTTGTCCCTTGAGCAACAGATATGTAGACTTACTGGGTGATATAGTCATTTTTGTTCTGTGACACCATGTGGTCAAGATAGAAATTGCTCTCTCAATTTTCGGTTCCAGTTCTTCGCGGCTGCGGCCGCCAACCAACAGAAGGAGGTCGTCTGCGTAGGCTATGCCCTCTAGCACATCCTCGCTATTCTGCAGATCTTCTAAGAGTGATTCCATTGTTATATCCCAAAAGAGTGGCCCAAGGACAGAGCCCTGTGGACACCCCTTTGTAATCTGCTTTCTAACCCTCCCGCTAGGGGACGATAGCCAGACCTCCCTTCCCTCACAGTAGCTCCTAAAACAACCATATAGCGGCCTGGGACACTCTTTCTCCCGCAAGCGAGAGAAGAGCGAGGGCCACCACAGATTGTCGAAGGCGCCGCTGATATCCACCATGATGCCAACAATGTATTTGTGCGGGGCTGAGCCACAGACCTCCGCGGCAAGGGCGATAGCGTCAGACGCTGATCTCCCCGACCGGAAACCGAATTGCCTGTCGCACATCCCACACAACACACGATGTGCAGCCAGTCTGTCTGCCAGCAACCTCTCAAAAAGTTTCCCCAGTATGTCTAGTAGGCAGATAGGCCTGTACGATTTGGCTTCTTTTGGGTCCTTATCTGGGCCTTTCTTAAGTATTACAACATTTGCCTTCTTCCAGGTGTTAGGGAATTTTCTGAGTCTCAAGCACTCATTGTACAACTTGGTGAGAGGTGCCACCAGCTGGGGAGCCAGGAACTGCACCACTTCCGCTGTGATACCGTCTGGTCCAGGAGCCTTCCCCTTTTTGAGGGCTTTTATCTGGGCGTCGACCTCCTCTTCTGAGAAGGGATAGACCATACTGTTGTTTTCATAATCTTGTCGGTCTTCCTCCCTGATCAGCCTTTGTACTTCTGTATCCTCTTCTTCCACATCATCAGGCAGCAGGACCCGGAGAAGGACCTCGGCAGTTTCCTGCCAAGTCTCCGTCATCCGGTCCCCGCTCCTGACGGTGGACAGCACCATGGGCGATCTTATTTTCTCCCGTACTAGTTTGTAAGGGGAACCCCATGGGTCTGTGGCGAATTGATTTAAAACAAATTTTTCCCAGCTTGCAAGTCGGACTGCCCTGAGCTCCTGTTGAAAATGATCCTTCGCCTCTCTGTAAATCTGTAGCCATCGCTGTTTTTCCCTCCAGACGGCACACCGCTGGTAGTACCTCCTAGCCCTCCTTACAGACTGGCGCATCTGTTCTAGTTCTGTCGACCATGGTGTTGGGGAGGCCGCGACGGCTCTCCTCCTGGTTGGTACGGCTGCTTTCACCGCTCTGTTGACTACACTCACCAGTTCTTCGGCGTATAGCTCCACGTTTACGTCACCTTCCGGCCATGTCGGAATGTCACACTCTCTCGCCAGGCGATCCCAGTCGGCCTTATTGTAATTGAATTGCAGCTCCCACCCCATGTCCCAGCGGCACTCCCTGTCTCCCAGTGAAAAGGTAATCAGATTGTGGTCACTTGTTGTCATGTGTTCCCATACTTTCCAATCAATTACCTTGGTTGCGGCGTTGGGCGTTACCAAGGTAATATCAATATTGGTACCTTCTCCCCCGCCACCTGCATAGGTAGGGGGGTGCCCTTGCTTGTTAGCGACCATAAGCTGTAGGGCCATGATGGTCTCTTCAGCCTTTTCTCCGCGTTCATCTCTTGTGCCGCTGAACCACAGGGGGGACTTTGCATTTATGTCTGCTGTGACTATTATTCTCCGCCCCTGCAGTGCCGTGGTTATCTGAGTTAGTTTATCTAAGAACTCGTCAATCTCCCTTCCGTACTGGAAGTACATATTAATGTACAGTACCCCGATGGGTGATTGCAACTCCACGACATTGCAGTGGTCATCAGAAAGCTGTGTAAGCACTGTAACTCTCAGTGCCTTGTTAATAATTATGATTGCAGCTTTTGGCTCACCTGTGCTGTGAGTTATTTGCCAGTTGGCAGCTGTAAAGGGGATCCGTCCAGCTTGAGAGTATGGCTCCTGTAGACAGAGTATGTCAAGTCTCCTCTCCTCCACCACCTTCCGGAGTTCCTGCGTGACTAGTCTGCTGTTATGACAGTTAATCTGCCCTACGTTTATAAGGCTCAGTGGAAAAGTATGTTCTAATATGCGATTCTGGCCAGGTCTTATTCCAGTCGTGTGCAAGCCTTCCATTTGTAATTACAGACTGGTGATATAGTTCTTCCAGATCAAATTTTTCGTTTCGCCTTTCGAATACTTTTTTCACCAAGTCACGCAGGGCTCCAAAGTCAGTGGGGAGATTCATTGTCTTGAGCTGTATTCTATCTACAGCCTCCATTACCGAAAAGGTGACGTCTCTACCATATTCATGGCCAACACGCACCACATGCCTTAAAGCGGTGGTGAGGACAGCCGGCTCCTCCAGGCGCGATAGCTGCAATGCCTGTTCCAAATTTGGGTAAATCCTCCTTGGATCCACGCCCATGCCTCCAAAGGAGGGTGGATCTTTCAACGTACTCGTACTGCTCACATCATTGATTTGTATTTTCCCTTCATCAGCTGTGTTGTCTTTGATTGTTGGGAGAGTCAAACTCCCTACCACAGGATGCCCTTTTGGTCGCTCATGATCTGTAATCGACCTTCTTCCCCAGCTTGGAGGAGAGGGTGCGTCCTTCTGCCCACTAGGGTCTGTTTGAATCCCTATGTCTACCATTTGCACTTTTCCAGTTGTTGCATTGTTGAACTTCCGCAGAAGTTCTCTAAATCTGCTTGCTCTCAACGCATCCCTTAACCTCTTACTGGGCGACTTCCTTTTGGGCTTCCTGGATGCAGGAACAGACTCAGCCATAGTCTATTCTTGCTATAAGCCGTTGCTCGAGCATCCTGTATGTAGGGCAGTTCCTTCCAGTAGCATTGCAACTTTTCTTTCCTCTCCTCACACAAGGGATACATATCCCTGTTTTACAACAGGTTTTCCTTGTATGGTTTTCTGCCCCATACCTGGAGCAGGCCGGCTTCCTCTCGCAATGCTTGTGGACATGGTCCAGATCACCGCAGTTATGACATCTGGGAACCACCAGGTAGTCCCTCACATTAATTGCGTGAAACCCCATATAAATTCTGCCCATAGCGGTCAGTTTGCGCCACATACTCCCCGAGACTTCCGCGACGTGATGGACAACATCACGATCGCGGGGTCCCGTTCTGAAGCGCAACTTAAACTCATTTTTGAAGGCTTCCATATTCATTTCCTCAAAGTTCTGTTCTTTTATAGTTTCATATAACTTAGAACTACTTAAACCTAACTAACCTAAGGACATCACACACACCCATGCCCGAGGCAGGATTCGAACCTGCGACCGTAGCGGTCTCGCGGTTCCAGACTGACGCGCCTAGAACCGCTTGGTTCACAGGCCGGCTGGCGAAACAAGAACCGCAATTGACATCAAAATTCAAATCATCACCACTGGAAGAAGCACCCTCCCACATTACCTTCTCGGAGAGGTGACACTGGGGAGGGGTGACTTCAAAATCTTCATCATCCTGAGTTGGCGGGCTTTTAAAATGAGGTACCGGTTCCGGCGCCTTAACGGCAACAGGGGTCGCATCTGAAGGTGCGGGTAGCGGCAGAAAAGCTCGCAGAATGGGGGTAATGTCTCCCCAGTGGCCTCTAAGGCTGCAGAAGTACTGACAGCAGATTGCGAAGAAACTAATTCAGCTAATGTCAATGGATGAAATTTTTCAGAGGACGACTTTAAAACCATAACACTACACGGACAATCGGATCTGAGATGCCCACTTTCAGTACAAAGGAAGGAAAGTCCCTTCTTGTCCTGCGTACCTACCATGAATCCAGAAACCACAGACATTGAGGTGCGAAGGAATATTCTTTTGAACACATATCTCTACGGTTCAAATACCACTATAACACTGCTAGCGATGTTGTACAGACTTGCCTTCCCGCCGGATGTGCCGTACGATTCCAGAAGAAAGCAACGCCGTCCTCGGGTTGAAGATTGTAAACTCTAACCGGAATACACTCGATCGCCGCATCTGCAAGAAGGACTGGACTAAGGGAACCATCACGACGTGTAAACATCATCTGAGAACAACCCGAGAGAGAAGCCAGCCTACTCGGAAGGGATCTTGGAACTTCGCAAAAAATGCATACAAATCAGAATCAAAATAAGTAGTACCTACCTGATCAGCTGTAGCTCGAATCGTATCTATGAACAAACCGTGAATTTCTAAACAGTCTGGTTCAACACGTCGCGTACTCGTGTCAAAATTGGAACGAACGTTTTACCGACGAGGAATATTCTTGGGAGACTCGACAGACCTCATGACGCGGGCAGAGAGCGCCGCCGTCACAGAGCAAACCAACAGTTAATTCCGCTAGGCAAGAACGATGTGACACCAGCCGATACACACACAAGACTGAGTTCACAGAGGTTCGATACACGCGCCCTGTGATACGGGCGGAAGTAAGAACAACCTGCTCGCTCAACATACTGGGCGAAACTGTTCCGTGTGCAGATGCGCTAACTACTTCGCCACCCTGACACAATGGCTTTTACAGATACGTGGACTATCCTAGCACGTCTCCCTCCTCAGTCTAAATTTCCATTCACTCCTCAGCCCACTTGGTATTCCCCGCAGACTCAGGTAAGTCATGCGATATTCTGAAAGACCCAAAATTAATATAAACCTACATTCACAATCAGACGGCTATTGGTGATGATATTTTGATAACACTGAGATATTGTGCAATCATATAATCAACAACGTTCATCTTACCAACAGTAGTTTGAGTGATGACAGATGCAAGATATAAGCTTTGCACATTACACTACCTTCGTCTAAGTCTGCAAAATATTATCGCAAGCACAATGTTCTTTATCAACACAAATGTTGCATGGGACAATGGGGGCCATAATATGACATTGGCTTTTTGTTGCCAGGTGGGGTCAATGGCACGTTAGATGGATACGCCGTATTCGGTGAATATTTTCTGTTTGCACGATCTGTGCTTCGATAAGTGCCGATGTGATAAGGAATACCACTCAATCCATGATAAGAAGGTTGCAGCGCTGCATTGATACCAAGGGTCATCACTTTGAGCACTTTCTGTAAATGGACGTTCATGCCACCTTTTTGACCTTCGTTGACGTTCAGAGACCTTACTGTTACACATAAATGGATTCGTCTTGATGGTCGCTATCAGAAAATAAGTACCAAACTATAGTATCCCATACAAAAAAAGTTGACCCTCAAATCTCTGAAGGTACCCCACCTAGCAACAAAAAACCAACGTCATATTACGGACTCCGTTGTCCCATGCCACTTAGGATGTCAATAAAATTTTGCTTTATTTAATAAGTTGTAAGAGATTTCACATGAAAAATTTGGAGGCGTTACATTACGGCACGCCCTCATATGATTTCAAAGAGTCCCAATAAATAATATCTGAATATTTTAAGGCGCGTCTAAACTATACACGGCGCTCTTAACACGTTTCGCCTATTGTCGGTACATCAAAGGAAGCGGAGCATTCGTGCGCACTCAGTTTGGATGGGTCTGCGACATACCGTGCAGTATACTGCTTGCTTGCATGAGTGGCCATTCCGAATTTTTTTTTTCGAATGTCGTTCGCAGATTCCGAACATCTGTTGTATCTGAACCACGAATAGTGGACACAAATTGTACAACTGCAATACCTCGGAACAACAGTCGGGCAAACTGCATTTTCTGGCAACTGGAGATGCTTTTGTGACTATCTGTTTAAGATATCCAAGGTAAGTAAGAATTTTCATTCAAGTTTTTATACTGTTATCCACTTCATTGATTTTGCAGACAGCATTCCTCTCGCCCCACTAATCACCATCGGAGTTGTTTCGTAAACACATCAATTGCAACTTAGCTCTATCGCGCTCTCGGGGCTCCAACCTCGTTAACGTGCCCATTCGTCTCTGCTCCGATTCTACACTTACTTTACCATATCACGTGACGGCTGCTGCACCAGGTGGCTTTAATCTCGCGACATATATTTAAGTTTTACAGGCTGCTGTATGGGTGTAGTTGTGGAATGGCCAGCCGGGACAGTAAAAGGAATCCAAGGAACATTTAAGTGGCGTTCACAGCGCACGATTAGCAGGCCAATGTTTTTGGATTTGCTAAATTAGCCCCTCACTGTGCATGTTGGAAGAAGATGATCAAGCGGCTTGCGTAGTAACGTATACAAATGGTATGTTTACTGTGCAGTCGGCAAACGCTGAAGATCAGCAGGAGGAAATAACAAACTAAGTCCTCTCCTGGGTCCAGTAATTGTTCGTAGACAAGTAGTTAAGTATAGCCCCACAGAAAACTACATATATACTCCTAAAACGCTAACTTTCATTACGTAGAAACCCTGTTGTTCTATTAATAAAGACCTCCATTACCAGACAGACAGTCACTCTACACCAGGGGAGCCAGCTGAAGGAAAAACAGCGCTTCGCACAATATAATCAGACAGACGTACACAGAACAAGCTATATTGTTCTTAAAATTGCCCACGTTTGCGTAGGTAACTACTGGCTACTGCTGAACACTGTGAGGACCTACTACGATACCATCGAAATGGTCGTCATAGGCTTTGCAGAAAGGTCTGTGCGTACATGCTTCTGCCCTAGCGGGACTCGTGTTATGTACGCGAGACGGAGTTCTCCTCAGACACACTGAGGCTTCTGGCACCGCGCCAACCGATGCCGTGCTGGTGATCTTCGGATCTATGCAGAAGACGTTACGGAAAGATGTCGTGTGGCCACCTACAGGGTATGTAAAATGGATGTGACAAATGTCCAACGACTCACACGGTAAACGATAACAACTCTTAGACACAGCTCCTCGACTGGAAAGTGAAACCGCCTGAAAAGTGCACCAATTTTTTCCCTAACATTCGTGAGCATCTAGCCATCGGACATTTAAGACCAGCTAGTGCATTGTACATTATCCACCGAGACTCGATCTATGTACTGTTCATATTTACATGTTTAATAGAAAAGACAATGACATCTGTCAGTGTGTAGTCACATTGGAGCATCATACCGCATTATCTTCAGTTACGACGCTTATGTTGGAATCAGGGAATCAGTGGAGCCAAACCAACACAAATATTAACTCTTAAGAAATAACGAATGTTGGGAAACAATAGACAATGCCGCTAACATCATTCCATGACATTAAAAACACAAATATGCCATGGTACGACACTTGAAAAATCCCTTCCTCCTTCCTGCTCAGCATCGTCATAGTATCGTGAAAGTGAATGAGGTCATTCTAGAAAGTCCAACTGATGTTGTGGGAGATATGTGTTGTGTCAGAAAATATATATCTGTAGCGTAGACCGCAGGGACTACCCAGGTGCAACCCGTAGTATTACATAACCTCCACGTTGGCGTCACATCTAGTGACGAGGAGGAGATGCGCTTCGGAGAAAGGTGTAGGACACGTGAATTGTAATACAGTGCTGCAAACAGTCTCAATGTCATTCTGAGATATTGTTATCTACAAACCTTGATCTTGCTTGATCAGTCTAGTACATTTCATTCTTCGCAAATTTTCGTTTTGTTTATTTTCAGCCTTTAGATGTGCAGGCATTCTGTCAGTTAATATTGCTACTCATAAATAATACTTACACCACTATTTAATCAGTATAACTGTTATCATTATCATAACTTTATTTTTCCATTATTATTATTAATATTATTATTATTTCTTTCCTTTCTCAGATGTTATGTCAGGAAAAAAAATGGAAAGTGACGCGAACCTTGATCAAGCGTGACTTCCTTTTAACTGTACGGTATATGTTACATTGCATTCAGGAACTTTCGGGCAATTGAACATGTACCAATAATTACAGATTTCTGTAGTTGTATATATGTTTGGATGTAGCTGTATTGCGTCGATGTACTGGTGGATATTGTGTGGTATGACTCCTGTAGTTGATAGTATAATTGGTATGATGTCAACTTCATCCTGATGCCACATGTCCTTGACTTCCTCAGCCAGTTGGATGTATTTTTCAATTTTTTTCCCTGTTTTCATTTGTATATTTGTTGTATTGAGTATGGATATTTCGATTAGTTGTGTTAATTTCTTCTTTTTATTGGTGAGTATGATGTCAGGTTTGTTATGTGGTGTTGTTTTATCTATTATAATGGTTCTACTCCAGTATAATTTGTATTCATCATTCTCCAGTACATTTTGTGGTGCATACTTGTACGTGGGAACGTGTTGTTTTATTAGTTTATGTTGTATGGCAAGTTATTGATGTATTATTTTTGCTTCATTGTCATGTCTTCTGGTGTATTCTGTATTTGCTAGTATTGTACATCCGCTTGTGATGTGATCTACTGTTTCTATTTGTTGTTTGCGAAGTCTGCATTTATCTGTTGTGGTATTGGGATCTTTAATAATTTGCTTGCTGTAATATCTGGTGTTTATTGTTTGATCCTGTATTGCAATCATGAATCCTTCCATCTCACTGCATATATTGCCTTTTCTTAGCCATCTGTTGGATGCGTCTTGATCGATGTGTGGCTGTGTTAGATGATACGGGTGCTTGCCATGTAGTGTTTTCTTTTTCCAATTTACTTTCTTTGTATCTGTTGATGTTATGTGATCTAAAGGGTTGTAGAAGTGGTTATGAAATTGCAATGGTGTAGCCGATGTATTTATATGGGTGATTGCTTTGTGTATTTTGCTAGTTTCTGCTCGTTCTATAAAGAATTTTCTTAAATTGTCTACCTGTCCGTGATGTAGGTTTCTTATGTCAATAAATCCCCTTCCTCCTTCCTTTCTGCTTAATGTGAATCTTTCTGTTGCTGAATGTATGTGATGTATTCTAAATTTGTGGCATTGTGATCTTGTAAGTGTATTGAGTCCTTCTCGTTCTGTGTTACTCCATTCCACTACTCCAAATGATAAGGTCAATATTGATATAGCATAAGTATTTATAGCTTTTGTCTTGTTTCTTGCTGTCAATTCTGTTTTCAGTACTTTTGTTAGTCTTTGTGTATATTTTTCTTTTAGTTCTTCTTTAATATTTGTATTATCTATTTGTATTTTTTATCTGTATCCTAGGTATTTATAGGCATTTTTCTTTCCATCGCTTCTATGCAGCCGCTGTGGTTATCCAATAAGTAATCTTCTTGTTTAGTTTATTTTCCCTTGACTATGTTATTTTTATTACATTTGTCTGTTCTGAAAGCCTTATTTATATCACTGCTGAATACTTCTGTTATCTTTAGTAATTGGTTGAGTTGTTGATTTGTTGTTGCCAGTAGTTTTAGATCATCCATGTGTAGCAAATGTATGATTTTGTGTTGGTATGTTCCAATAATATTATATCCATAATTTGTATTATTTAGCATGTTGGATAGTGGGTTCAGAGCAAGGTAGAACCAGAAAGGACTTAATGACTCTCCTTGGTATATTCCACACTTAATCTGTATTGACTGTGATGTGATATTATATGAATTTGTTTGGTTATTAAGTGTGGTTTTCCAATTTTCATTACTATGTTTAGGATCTGTATCAATTTAGGATCTACTTTGTATATTTCCAATAACTGTAGTAACCACGAGTGGGGTACACTATCAAAAGCTTTTTGGTAATCAATGTGTGCGTAGTGCAGCAACCTTTGTTTAGTTACTTTAGCTTCATATGTCACCTCTGCATCTATTATCAATTGCTCTTTACATCCTCGTGCTCCTTTGCAGCAGCCTTTTTCTTCTTCATTTATAATTTTGTTCTGTATTGCATGTGTCTTTAATTTCTGTGTAATGACTGAAGTTAATATTTTGCATATTGTTAGTAGGCACGTTATGGGGCGATATTTTGCTGGGTTTGTTGTGTCTGATTGATCTTTAGGTTTCAGATAAGTTATTCCTTGTGTAAGTGTATCAGGGGCTGTATATCGGTGTGCAATGTAGCTGTTAAATAATTTAGTTAGATGTGAATGTGTTGAGATGAACTTCTTTAGCCACAAATTTGCTATTTTATCTTTTCCGCGGGCTATCCAATTTTGCTTAGAATTAATTGCTCAGGTGACTTCATGTTGCAAAATTATCACTTCAGGCATTTGTGGTATCATCTTGTACGTGTTTTTTTTTCTGCTTGTAGCCACCATGCATTTCTGTTATGTTGTACCGGATTTGACCATATGTTGCTCCAGAAGTGTTCCATGTCTGTTATGTTTGGTGGATTGTCTATTTTAATGTGTGTGTTATTTATTGTCTGATAAAATTTCTTTGGGTTGGTGTTGAATTTTTGGTTTTGTTTCCTTCTATTTTAACTTTTTTTGTATCGTATAAGTGGTTTGGCCAATGCTTGTAATTTCTGCTTCCTTTCATCTAATTGCTCTATCGCTTCTTGTTGTGAGATTTTACCTAACCTTCTTCGTGTTTTGTCAGATATTTCATTTCTTATAAATTGTGTTAGCTGTCCGATGTCTTTTCTCAGTTTTTCTATTCTGATCTGTAGCTTGTGTAGCCATGCTGGTTTTGTGGGTTTCTTCTGTGTGTTGGTTGGTTCTAATCTCTGTTTAGTGTGTATATTTAGTGTAGTGAGTGCTCCTATATAAATCAGTAGTTGTAACTCTTCCATAGTTGTATTTTCATTTATTTTATTGTGTATGATTGTGTTAATAGTTGTTATTGTTGTTTCGACTTGTGGGTTATTTGGTGGTCTATGCAAGAATGGTATAATGTATGTATTTGTGTCTTTGTATTATATATATGTCAGCTGAAATTTTTCTTCTATATCTAACATGTATGTCACTTCGTGTTCTATTTGTGCTTGTTCTGGTGGCTGTCTTAAGATTTCGTTGTTCTCTGATTGTTTAATTCATGCGTGTTGTTTTTTGTTAATTTGCTCTGGGATGTTTGAGTCCATTACTGTATTTTCTTCTTCTTCTGTTGCACATTATTTTGTTCCAGTATTTGTTGCACTTGTTGTTTGATGTTTTCTAATTCTGACTGGGGTATCCTGTTATTTTTGATTATTAGACATCTCTGATCAGCTAGTCGTTGTTCTG